>NW_027601953.1:0-59498 GCF_053455715.1 Rhinoraja longicauda | reverse complement strand
CTGTCGAGTTTGCCACTTCTGGTCTCCCAACACCATCTTCACAGCCCGGTCGGTCATTTGTGCTTGAAAGCCCGATAGGAGGCGGCCTGTGGCACGAACAAGGGGCACATTGCAGTCGCTGCAGAGAGAGGCTGTCCTCAGCTCAGCTCACTCATCATTCCCTTCTCTGTGATTGGACACGTGTCGCTGGGTCCCCATCCTCCTCAGATGTGATCATCTCTCCCGTCCTCATCTCATCATTTTATACTTCAATCTCATCCCTACAACCTACTGTTCTATGCTACGCATAGAAGATCTGAACTTGGTATGATGTCACTTTCTCAACCTGCTCTGGCATTCTCAATGAGTGGGCAGCCAAATCACTGGGTCCCTCTGCTCGTTCGTTACCCATTCCTTCTATACAGAGATGCTGCCTGTCCCCACTGCGTTACTCCAGCATTTTGTGTATGTCTAACACAGGCAAATGAAAATAGTATAGATGGGCAGAAAAGGTTGGCAAGGTTGGCATGGAAGGGCCTGTTTCTGTGCAGTAGGACATTGACAAAGGGGATGAGTGCGAGTGCTGGGTCTGGGTGGGTGATGATCAGTCAGACTGGGTGCTGATGCCCATTTCTGTGCTGCTGCTTCCATAACCATGGTACCTCGTGGGGAGCGCCAGTAATCACTGCCCCTCTGTGGCTAAACGGCAGCATGTACAACACAGATGGCACCGAGCACTGAGGCACAGAACAAGAAACTGTCACCGACTCTGGACGGATATGATTGCGATCCTCCGAGCTGACGACAGTGGTGGCCAGTGGACCAGGGAGCTTCCGAGCCAGTGGACCAGGGAGCGCTGGGGCCAGTGGACCAGGGGGCGCTGGGGCCAGTGGGCCAAGGAGTGCTGGGGCCAGTGGACCAGGGAGTGCTGGGGCCAGTGGACCAGGGGGCGCTGGGGCCGGTGGACCAGGGAGCGCTGGGGCCAGTGGGCCAGGGCGTGCTGGGGCCAGTGGGCCAGGGAGTGCTGGGGCCAGTGGACCAGGGAGCGCTGGGGCCAGTGGACCAGGGGGCGCTGGGGCCAGTGGGCCAGGGAGCTTCCGGGCCAGTGGACCAGGGGGCGCTGGGGCCAGGGAGCTTCCGGGCCAGTGGGCCAGGGGGCGCTGGGGCCAGTGGGCCAGGGGGGCGCTGGGGCCAGTGGACCAGGGGGCGCTGGGGCCGGTGGACCAGGGGGCGCTGGGGCCGGTGGACCAGGGAGCGCTGGGGCCGGTGGACCAGGGGGCGCTGGGGCCAGTGGGCCAGGGAGCTTCCGGGCCAGTGGACCAGGGGGCGCTGGGGCCAGGGAGCTACCGGGCCAGTGGACCAGGGGGCGCTGGGGCCAGTGGGCCAGGGGGCGCTGGGGCCAGTAGGCCAGGGAGCGCTGGGGCCAGTGGGCCAGGGAGTGCTGGGGCCAGTGGACCAGGGAGCGCTGGGGCCGGTGGACCAGGGGGCGCTGGGGCCAGTGGGCCAGGGAGCTTCCGGGCCAGTGGACCAGGGGGCGCTGGGGCCAGGGAGCTTCCAGGCCAGTGGACCAGGGGGCGCTGAGGCCAGTGGGCCAGGGGGAGCGGGGGCCAGTGGGTCAGGGGGCGCTGGGGCCAGTGGACCAGGGGGCGCTGGGGCCAGTGGACCAGGGGGCGCCGGGGCCAGTGGACCAGGGGGCGCCAGGGCCTGTGGACCGGGGGCGCTGCGGCCGGTGGGCCAGGGGGCGCTGGGGCCAGTGGACCAGGGGGCGCTGGGGCCGGTGGGCCAGGGGGCGCTGGGGCCGGTGGACCAGGGGGCGCTGGGGCCGGTGGACCAGGGGGCGCTGGGGCCAGTGGACCAGGGAGGGCTGGGGCCAGTGGACCAGGGGGCGCTGGGGCCGGTGGGCCAGGGAGCGCTGGGGCCAGTGGACCAGGGGGCTCTGGGGCCAGTGGACCAGGGGGCGCTGGGGCCAGTGGACCAGGGAGTGCTGGGGCCGGTGGGCCAGGGGGCGTTGGGGCGGGTGGGCCAGGGAGTGCTGGGGCCGGTGGGCCAGGGGGCGCTGGGGCCGGTGGGCCAGGGGGCGCCGGGGCCAGTGGACCGGGGAGCGCTGGGGCCAGTGGACCGGGGGTGTTGGGGCCTGTGGACCGGGGAGCGCTGGGGCCAGTGGGCCAGGGAGCGCTGGGGCCAGTGGACCGGGGGCGTAGCGGCCAGTGGACCAGGGAGCGCTGGGGCCAGTGGACCAGGGAGCGCTGGTGCCAGTGGACCAGGGGGCGTTGGGGCCAGTGGGCCTTGGGGCCAGTGGGCATTGGGGCCAGTGGGCATTGGGGCCAGTGGACCGGGGGGCGTTGGGGCCAGTGGGCGTTGGGGCCAGTGGGCGTTGGGGCCAGTGGACCGGGGGGCGTTGGGGCCAGTGGACCGGGGGGCGTTGGGGCCAGTGGACCGGGGGCGTTGGGGCCAGTGGACCGGGGGTCATTGGGGCCAGTGGGCCATGGGGCCAGTGGACCGAGGGACAATGGGGCCAGTGGACTGGGGGCATTGGGGCCGTTGGGGCCAGTGGACCAGGGGGCGTTGGGGCCAGTGGACCAGGGGGGCGTTGGGGCCAGTGGACCAGGGGGGCGTTGGGGCCAGTGGACCGGGGGGCATTGGGGCCAGGGGGCATTGGGGCCAGGGGGCATTGGGGCCAGTGGACCGGGGGGCGTTGGGGCCAGTGGACTGGGGGCATTGGGGCCAGTGGGCCAGGGGGCGTTGGGGCCAGTGGGCGTTGGGGCCAGGGGGCGTTGGGGCCAGGGGGTGTTGGGGCCAGGGGGCGTTGGGGCCGGTGGACCGGGGGGCATTGGGGCCAGTGGGCCAGGGAGCGTCCGGGGCAGTGGACCAGGGAGCGCTGGGGCCAGTGGACCAGGGAGCGCTGGGGCCAGTGGACCTTGGGGCCAGTGGGCGTTGGGGCCAGTGGGCGTTGGGGCCAGTGGGCGTTGGGGCCAGTGGGCATTGGGGCCAGTGGGCATTGGGGCCAGTGGGCATTGGGGCCAGTGGGCATTGGGGCCAGTGTACCGGGGGGCGTTGGGGCCAGTGGGCGTTGGGGCCAGTGGGCGTTGGGGCCAGAGGACCGGGGGGCGTTGGGGCCAGTGGACTGGGGTCATTGGGGCCAGTGGGCCAGGGGGCGTTGGGGCCAGTGGACCGGGTGACGTTGGGGCCAGTGGACCGGGGGACGTTGGGGCCAGTGGACCGGGGGATGTTGGGGCCAGTGGACTGGTGGCATTGGGGCCAGTGGGCCAGGGGGCATTGGGGCCAGGGGGCGTTGGGGCCAGTGGACTGGGGGCATTGGGGCCAGGGGGCGTTGGGGCCAGTGAATCGGGGGGCGTTGGGGCCAGTGGACTGGGGGCATTGGGGCCAGTGGGCCAGGGGGCGTTGGGGCCAGGGGGCGTTGGGGCCAGTGGACCGTGGGGCATTGGGGCCAGTGGGCCAGGGGGCGTTGGGGCCAGTGTGCGTTGGGGCCAGTGGACTGGGGGCATTGGGGCCAGTGGGCCAGGGGGCGTTGGGGCCAGGGGGCGTTGGGGCCAGTGGGCGTTGGGGCCAGTGGACCGGGGGCATTGGGGCCAGTGGGCCAGGGGGCGTTGGGGCCAGTGTGCGTTGGGGCCAGTGGACTGGGGGCATTGGGGCCAGTGGGCCAGGGGGCGTTGGGGCCAGGGGGCGTTGGGGCCAGTGGGCGTTGGGGCCAGTGGACCGGGGGGCATTGGGGCCAGTGGGCGTTGGGGCCAGTGGACCAGGTGGCGTTGGGGCCAGTGGACCAGGGGGCGTTGGGGCCAGTGGACCAGGGGGCATTGGGGCCAGGGGGCGTTGGGGCCAGTGGACCAGGGGGCATTGGGGCCAGTGGACCAGGGAGCGTCCGGGGCAGTGGACCAGGGTGCGCTGGGGCCAGTGGACCAGGGAGCGCTGGGGCCAGTGGACCAGGGGGCGTTGGGGCCAGTGGGCCAGGGGGCCTTGGGGCCAGTGGGCATTGGGGCCAGTGGACCGGGGGGCGTTGGGGCCAGTGGTCCAGGGGGCGTTGGGGCCAGTGGGCGTTGGGGCCAGTGGACCGGGGTCGTTGGGGCCAGTGGACTGGGGTCATTGGGGCCAGTGGGCCAGGGGTCGTTGGGGCCAGTGGACCGGGGACATTGGGGCCAGTGGACCGGGGACGTTGGGGCCAGTGGACTGGGGGCATTGGGGCCAGTGGGCATTGGGGCCAGGGGGCATTGGGGCCAGTGGACTGGGGGCATTGGGGCCAGTGGGCCAGGGGGCGTTGGGGCCAGTGGACCGGGGACATTGGGGCCAGTGTACCGGGGACGTTGGGGCCAGTGGACTGGGGGCATTGGGGCCAGTGGGCATTGGGGCCAGGGGGCATTGGGGCCAGTGGACTGGGGGCATTGGGGCCAGTGGGCGTTGGGGCCAGTGGACCGGGGGGCGTTGGGGCCAGTGGACCGGGGGGCGTTGGGGCCAGTGGACTGGGGGCGTTGGGGCCAGTGGGCCGGGGGGCGTTGGGGCCAGTGGACCGGGGGGCGTTGGGGCCAGTGGACTGGGGGCATTGGGGCCAGTGGGCCAGGGGGCGTTGGGGCCAGGGGGCGTTGTGGCCAGTGGACCGGGGGGCATTGGGGCCAGTGGGCCAGGGGGCGTTGGGGCCAGTGTACAGGGGAGCGCTGGGGCCAGTGGACCGGGAGCGCTGGGGCCAGTGGACCGGGGAGCGCTGGGGCCAGTGGGCCAGGGAGCGCTGGGGCCAGTGGGCCAGGGGGCGTTGGGGCGGGTGGGCTAAGGGGCATTGGGGCCAGTGGGCGTTGGGGCCAGTGGGCGTTGGGGCCAGTGGGCGTTGGGGCCAGTGGGCGTTGGGGCCAGTGGGCGTTGGGGCCAGTGGACCGGGGGGCGTTGGGGCCAGGGGGCGTTGGGGCCAGTGGACCGGGGGGCGTTGGGGCCAGTGGGCCAGGGGGCGTTGGGGCCAGTGGACCAGGGAGCGTCCGGGACAGTGGACCAGGGAGCGTCCGGGGCAGTGGAACAGGGAGCACTGGGGCCAGTGGACCAGGGAGCGCTGGGACCAGTGGTCCAGGGGGCCTTGGGGTCAGTGGACAAGGGGGCCTTGGGGCCAGGGGGCCTTGGGGCCAGGGGGCGTTGGGGCCAGTGGGCGTTGGGGCCAGTGGGCATTGGGGCCAGTGGGCATTGGGGCCAGTGGACCGGGGGGCGTTGGAGCCAGTGGGCGTTGGGGCCAGTGGGCGTTGGGGCCAGTGGACTGGGGTCATTGGGGCCAGTGGGCCAGGGGGCGTTGGGGCCAGTGGACTGGGGGCATTGGGGCCAGTGGTCCAGGGGGCGTTGGGGCCAGTGGACCGGGGGGCGTTGGGGCCAGTGGACTGGAGGCATTGGGGCCAGTGGGCGTTGGGGCCAGGGGGCGTTGGGGCCAGGGGGCGTTGGGGCCAGTGGACCGGGGGGCATTGGGGCCAGTGGGCGTTGGGGCCAGTGGGCGTTGGGGCCAGTGGACTGGGGGCATTAGGGCCAGTGGGCGTTGGGGCCAGTGGGCCAGGGGGCGTTGGGGCCAGGGGGCATTGGGGCCAGGGGGTCCTTGGGGCCAGTGGACCAGGGGGCCTTGGGGCCAGTGGGCCAGGGGGCCTTGGGGCCAGGGGGCCTTGGGGCCAGTGGGCGTTGGGGCCAGTGGGCATTGGGGCCAGTGGACCGGGGGGCGTTGGGGCCAGTGGGCGTTGGGGCCAGTGGGCATTGGGGCCAGTGGACTGGGGGCATTGGGGCCAGTGGGCGTTGGGGCCAGGGGGCGTTGGGGCCAGTGGACCGGGGGGCATTGGGGCCAGTGGGCGTTGGGGCCAGTGGACCGGGGGGCGTTGGGGCCAGTGGAATGGGGGCATTGGGGCCAGTGGGCGTTGGGGCCAGTGGACCGTGGGGCATTGGGGCCAGTGGGCCAGGGGGCGTTGGGGCCAGTGTGCGTTGGGGCCAGTGGACTGGGGGCATTGGGGCCAGTGGGCCAGGGGGCGTTGGGGCCAGGGGGCGTTGGGGGCCAGTGGGCGTTGGGGCCAGTGGACCGGGGGGCATTGGGGCCAGTGGGCGTTGGGGCCAGTGTAACCAGGTGGCGTTGGGGCCAGTGGACCAGGGGGCGTTGGGGCCAGTGGACCGGGGGCATTGGGGCCAGTGGAATGGGGGCATTGGGGCCAGTGGGCGTTGGGGCCAGTGGGCGTTGGGGCCAGGGGGCGTTGGGGCCAGTGGACCAGGGGGCATTGGGGCCAGTGGGCGTTGGGGCCAGTGGACCAGGGGGCATTGGGGCCAGTGGACCAGGGAGCGTCCGGGGCAGTGGACCAGGGTGCGCTGGGGCCAGTGGACCAGGGAGCGCTGGGGCCAGTGGACCAGGGGGCGTTGGGGCCAGTGGGCCAGGGGGCCTTGGGGCCAGTGGGCGTTGGGGCCAGTGGACATTGGGGCCAGTGGACCGGGGGGCATTGGGGCCAGTGGGCCAGGGGGCGTTGGGGCCAGTGGGCGTTGGGGCCAGTGGGCGTTGGGGCCAGTGGGCGTTGGGGCCAGTGGACCGGGGGGCGTTGGGGCCAGGGGGCGTTGGGGCCAGTGGACCGGGGGGCGTTGGGGCCAGTGGGCCAGGGGGCGTTGGGGCCAGTGGACCAGGGAGCGTCCGGGACAGTGGACCAGGGAGCGTCCGGGGCAGTGGAACAGGGAGCACTGGGGCCAGTGGACCAGGGAGCGCTGGGACCAGTGGTCCAGGGGGCCTTGGGGCCAGTGGACAAGGGGGCCTTGGGGCCAGGGGGCCTTGGGGCCAGGGGGCGTTGGGGCCAGTGGGCATTGGGGCCAGTGGACCGGGGGGCGTTGGAGCCAGTGGGCGTTGGGGCCAGTGGGCGTTGGGGCCAGTGGACTGGGGTCATTGGGGCCAGTGGGCCAGGGGACGTTGGGGCCAGTGGACTGGGGGCGTTGGGGCCAGTGGACTGGGGGCATTGGGGCCAGTGGTCCAGGGGGCGTTGGGGCCAGTGGACCGGGGGGCGTTGGGGCCAGTGGACTGGAGGCATTGGGGCCAGTGGGCGTTGGGGCCAGGGGGCGTTGGGGCCAGGGGGCGTTGGGGCCAGTGGACCGGGGGGCATTGGGGCCAGTGGGCGTTGGGGCCAGTGGGCGTTGGGGCCAGTGGACTGGGGGCATTAGGGCCAGTGGGCGTTGGGGCCAGTGGGCCAGGGGGCGTTGGGGCCAGGGGGCATTGGGGCCAGGGGGTCCTTGGGGCCAGTGGACCAGGGGGCCTTGGGGCCAGGGGGCCTTGGGGCCAGGGGGCCTTGGGGCCAGGGGGCCTTGGGGCCAGTGGGCGTTGGGGCCAGTGGGCATTGGGGCCAGTGGACCGGGGGGCGTTGGGGCCAGTGGGCGTTGGGGCCAGTGGGCATTGGGGCCAGTGGACTGAGGGCATTGGGGCCAGTGGGCGTTGGGGCCAGGGGGCGTTGGGGCCAGTGGACCGGGGGGCATTGGGGCCAGTGGGCGTTGGGGCCAGTGGACCGGGGGGCGTTGGGGCCAGTGGACTGGGGGCATTGGGGCCAGTGGGCGTTGGGGCCAGTGGACCGTGGGGCATTGGGGCCAGTGGGCCAGGGGGCGTTGGGGCCAGTGTGCGTTGGGGCCAGTGGACTGGGGGCATTGGGGCCAGTGGGCCAGGGGGCGTTGGGGCCAGGGGGCGTTGGGGGCCAGTGGGCGTTGGGGGCCAGTGGGCGTTGGGGCCAGTGGACCGGGGGGCATTGGGGCCAGTGGGCGTTGGGGCCAGTGTAACCAGGTGGCGTTGGGGCCAGTGGACCAGGGGGCGTTGGGGCCAGTGGACCGGGGGCATTGGGGCCAGTGGACTGGGGGCATTGGGGCCAGTGGGCGTTGGGGCCAGTGGGCGTTGGGGCCAGGGGGCGTTGGGGCCAGTGGACCAGGGGGCATTGGGGCCAGTGGGCGTTGGGGCCAGTGGACCAGGGGGCATTGGGGCCAGTGGACCAGGGAGCGTCCGGGGCAGTGGACCAGGGTGCGCTGGGGCCAGTGGACCAGGGAGCGCTGGGGCCAGTGGACCAGGGGGCGTTGGGGCCAGTGGGCCTTGGGGCCAGTGGGCGTTGGGGCCAGTGGACATTGGGGCCAGTGGACCGGGGGGCGTTGGGGCCAGTGGGCCAGGGGGCGTTGGGGCCAGTGGGCGTTGGGGCCAGTGGACCGGGGGGTGTTGGGGCCAGTGGACTGGGGTCATTGGGGCCAGTGGACCAGGGGGCATTGGGGCCAGTGGACCAGGGAGCGTCCGGGGCAGTGGACCAGGGTGCGCTGGGGCCAGTGGACCAGGGAGCGCTGGGGCCAGTGGACCAGGGGGCGTTGGGGCCAGTGGGCCTTGGGGCCAGTGGGCGTTGGGGCCAGTGGACATTGGGGCCAGTGGACCGGGGGGCGTTGGGGCCAGTGGGCCAGGGGGCGTTGGGGCCAGTGGGCGTTGGGGCCAGTGGACCGGGGGGTGTTGGGGCCAGTGGACTGGGGTCATTGGGGCCAGTGGGCCAGGGGTCGTTGGGGCCAGTGGACCGGGGACGTTGGGGCCAGTGGACCGGGGACGTTGGGGCCAGTGGACCGGGGGCATTGGGGCCAGTGGGCATTGGGGCCAGGGGGCGTTGGGGCCAGTGGACTGGGGCATTGGGGCCAGTGGGCCAGGGGGCGTTGGGGCCAGTGGACCAGGGGCGTTGGGGCCAGTGGACCGGGGGGGCGTTGGGGCCAGTGGACTGGGGGCGTTGGGGCCAGTGGGCCAGGGGGCGTTGGGGCCAGTGGACCGGGGGGGCGTTGGGGCCAGTGGACTGGGGGCATTGGGGCCAGTGGGCCAGGGGGCGTTGGGGCCAGGGGGCGTTGTGGCCAGTGGACCGGGGGGCATTGGGGCCAGTGGGCCAGGGGGCGTTGGGGCCAGTGTACAGGGGAGCGCTGGGGCCAGTGGACCGGGAGCGCTGGGGCCAGTGGACCGGGGGCGTTGGGGCCAGTGTACCGGGGAGCACTGGGGCCAGTGGGCCAGGGAGCGCTGGGGCCAGTGGGCCAGGGGGCGTTGGGGCCAGTGGGCTAAGGGGCCTTGGGGCCAGTGGGCGTTGGGGCCAGTGGGCGTTGGGGCCAGTGGACCAGGGGGCGTTGGGGCCAGTGGACCAGGGGGCATTGGGGCCAGTGGGCCAGGGGGCGTTGGGGCCAGTGGGCGTTGGGGCCAGTGGACTGGGGGCATTGGGGCCAGTGGGCCAGGGGGCGTTGGGGCCAGTGGGCGTTGGGGCCAGGGGGCGTTGGGGCCAGTGGACCGGGGGGCATTGGGGCCAGTGGACCAGGGAGCGTCCGGAGCAGTGGACCAGGGAGCGCTGGGGCCAGTGGACCAGGGAGCGCTGGGGCCAGTGGACCTTGGGGCCAGTGGGCGTTGGGGCCAGTGGGCGTTGGGGCCAGTGGGCGTTGGGGCCAGTGGGCGTTGGGGCCAGTGGGCGTTGGGGCCAGTGGGCTTTGGGGCCAGTGGGCATTGGGGCCAGTGGACCGGGGGGCGTTGGGGCCAGTGGGCGTTGGGGCCAGTGGACCGGGGGGCGTTGGGGCCAGTGGACTGGGGGCATTGGGGCCAGGGGGCCAGGGGGCGTTGGGGCCAGTGGACCGGGGGACGTTGGGGCCAGTGGACCGGGGGACGTTGGGGCCAGTGGACTGGGGGCATTGGGGCCAGTGGACTGGGGGCCAGGGGGCGTTGGGGACAGTGGACTGGGGGCATTGGGGCCAGGGGGCGTTGGGGCCAGTGGATCGGGGGGCGTTGGGGCCAGTGGACTGGGGGCATTGGGGCCAGTGGGCCAGGGGGCGTTGGGGCCAGGGGGCGTTGGGGCCAGTGGACCGGGGGGCATTGGGGCCAGTGGGCGTTGGGGCCAGTGGACCGGGGGGGCGTTGGGGCCAGTGGACTGGGGGCATTGGGGCCAGGGGGCGTTGGGGCCAGGGGGCGTTGGGGCCAGTGGACCGTGGGGCATTGGGGCCAGTGGGCGTTGGGGCCAGTGTGCGTTGGGGCCAGTGGACTGGGGGCATTGGGGCCAGTGGGCCAGGGGGCATTGGGACCAGTGGACCAGGGGGCATTGGGACCAGGGTGCGCTGGGGCCAGTGGACCAGGGAGCGCTGGGGCCAGTGGACCAGGGGGCATTGGGACCAGGGTGCGCTGGGGCCAGTGGACCAGGGAGCGCTGGGGCCAGTGGACCAGGGGGCGTTGGGGCCAGTGGGCCAGGGGGCCTTGGGGCCAGTGGGCGTTGGGGCCAGTGGGCGTTGGGGCCAGTGGGCGTTGGGGCCAGTGGGCATTGGGGCCAGTGGACCGGGGGCGTTGGGGCCAGTGGGCCAGGGGGCGTTGGGGCCAGTGGGCGCTGGGGCCAGTGGACCGGGGGGCATTGGGGCCAGTGGACTGGGGTCATTGGGGTCAGTGGGCCAGGGGTCGTTGGGGCCAGTGGACCGGGGACGTTGGGGCCAGTGGACCGGGGACATTGGGGCCAGTGGACTGGGGGCATTGGGGCCAGTGGGCATTGGGGCCAGGGGGCATTGGGGCCAGTGGACTGGGGGCATTGGGGCCAGTGGGCCAGGGGGAGTCGGGGCCAGTGGTCCGGGGGGCGTTGGGGCCAGTGGACCGGGGGGCGTTGGGGCCAGTGGACTGGGGGCGTTGGGGCCAGTGGGCGTTGGGGCCAGTGGGCGTTGGGGCCAGTGGACCGGGGGGCGTTGGGGCCAGTGGGCTAAGGGGCGTTGGGGCCAGTGGGCTAAGGGGCGTTGGGGCCAGTGGGCGTTGGGGCCAGTGGGCGTTGGGGCCAGAGGGCGTTGGGGCCAGAGGGCGTTGGGGCCAGAGGGCGTTGGGGCCAGAGGGCGTTGGGGCCAGTGGGCGTTGGGGCCAGTGGGCGTTGGGGCCAGTGGGCATTGGGGCCAGTGGGCATTGGGGCCAGTGGACCGGGGGGCATTGGGGCCAGTGGACCGGGGGACGTTGGGGCCAGTGGACTGAGGGCATTGGGGCCAGTGGGCCAGGGGGCATTGGGGCCAGGGGGCGTTGGGGCCAGTGGGCCAGGGGGCGTTGGGGCCAGTGGACCAGGGAGCGTCCGGGGCAGTGGACCAGGGAGCGTCCGGGGCAGTGGACCAGGGAGCGCTGGGGCCAGTGGACCAGGGAGCGCTGGGACCAGTGGTCCAGGGGGCCTTGGGGCCAGTGGACCAGGGGGCCTTGGGGCCAGGGGGCCTTGGGGCCAGTGGGCGTTGGGGCCAGTGGGCGTTGGGGCCAGTGGGCATTGGGGCCAGTGGACCGGGGGGCGTTGGGGCCAGTGGGCGTTGGGGCCAGTAGGCGTTGGGGCCAGTGGACTGGGGTCATTGGGGCCAGTGGGCCAGGGGGCGTTGGGGCCAGTGGACTGGGGGCGTTGGGGCCAGTGGACTGGCGGCATTGGGGCCAGTGGTCCAGGGGGCGTTGGGGCCAGTGGACCGGGGGGCGTTGGGGCCAGTGGACTGGAGGCATTGGGGCCAGTGGGCCAGGGGGCGTTGGGGCCAGGGGGCGTTGGGGCCAGGGGGCGTTGGGGCCAGTGGACCGGGGGGCATTGGGGCCAGTGGGCGTTGGGGCCAGTGGGCCAGGGGGCGTTGGGGCCAGGGGGCATTGGGGCCAGGGGACCAGGGGGCCAGCGGGCCTTGGGGCCAGGGGGCCTTGGGGCCAGTGGGCGTTGGGGCCAGTGGACCGGGGGGCGTTGGGGCCAGTGGGCGTTGGGGCCAGTGGGCATTGGGGCCAGTGGACTGGGGGCATTGGGGCCAGTGGGCGTTGGGGCCAGTGGGCGTTGGGGCCAGGGGGCGTTGGGGCCAGTGGACAGGGGGGCATTGGGGCCAGTGGGCGTTGGGGCCAGTGGACCGGGGGGCGTTGGGGCCAGTGGACTGGGGGCATTGGGGCCAGTGGGCCAGGGGGCGTTGGGGCCAGGGGGCGTTGGGGCCAGTGGACCGTGGGGCATTGGGGCCAGGGGGCGTTGGGGCCAGTGTGCGTTGGGGCCAGTGGACTGGGGGCATTGGGGCCAGGGGGCGTTGGGGCCAGTGGGCCAGGGGGCGTTGGGGCCAGTGGACCAGGGAGCGTCCGGGGCAGTGGACCAGGGAGCGTCCGGGGCAGTGGACCAGGGAGCGCTGGGGCCAGTGGACCAGGGAGCGCTGGGACCAGTGGTCCAGGGGGCCTTGGGGCCAGTGGACCAGGGGGCCTTGGGGCCAGGGGGCCTTGGGGCCAGTGGGCGTTGGGGCCAGTGGGCGTTGGGGCCAGTGGGCATTGGGGCCAGTGGACCGGGGGGCGTTGGGGCCAGTGGGCGTTGGGGCCAGTAGGCGTTGGGGCCAGTGGACTGGGGTCATTGGGGCCAGTGGGCCAGGGGGCGTTGGGGCCAGTGGACTGGGGGCGTTGGGGCCAGTGGACTGGGGGCATTGGGGCCAGTGGACTGGGGTCATTGGGGCCAGTGGGCCAGGGGGCGTTGGGGCCAGTGGACTGGGGGCGTTGGGGCCAGTGGACTGGGGGCATTGGGGCCAGTGGTCCAGGGGGCGTTGGGGCCAGTGGACCGGGGGGCGTTGGGGCCAGTGGACTGGAGGCATTGGGGCCAGTGGGCCAGGGGGCGTTGGGGCCAGGGGGCGTTGGGGCCAGGGGGCGTTGGGGCCAGTGGACCGGGGGGCATTGGGGCCAGTGGGCGTTGGGGCCAGTGGGCGTTGGGGCCAGTGGGCCAGGGGGCGTTGGGGCCAAGGGGCATTGGGGCCAGGGGACCAGGGGGCCAGCGGGCCTTGGGGCCTTGGGGCCAGTGGGCGTTGGGGCCAGTGGGCATTGGGGCCAGTGGACCGGGGGGCGTTGGGGCCAGTGGGCGTTGGGGCCAGTGGGCATTGGGGCCAGTGGACTGGGGGCATTGGGGCCAGTGGGCGTTGGGGCCAGGGGGCGTTGGGGCCAGTGGACAGGGGGGCATTGGGGCCAGTGGGCGTTGGGGCCAGTGGACCGGGGGGCGTTGGGGCCAGTGGACTGGGGGCATTGGGGCCAGTGGGCCAGGGGGCGTTGGGGCCAGGGGGCGTTGGGGCCAGTGGACCGTGGGGCATTGGGGCCAGGGGGCGTTGGGGCCAGTGTGCGTTGGGGCCAGTGGACTGGGGGCATTGGGGCCAGTGGGCCAGGGGGCGTTGGGGCCAGGGGGCGTTGGGGCCAGTGGGCGTTGGGGCCAGTGGACCGGGGGGCATTGGGGCCAGTGGGCGTTGGGGCCAGTGGACCAGGTGGCGTTGGGGCCAGTGGACCAGGGGGCGTTGGGACCAGTGGACCAGGGGGCATTGGGGCCAGTGGACTGGGGGCATTGGGGCCAGTGGGCGTTGGGGCCAGGGGGCGTTGGGGCCAGGGGGCGTTGGGGCCAGTGGACCAGGGCGCATTGGGGCCAGTGGACCAGGGAGCGTCCGGGGCAGTGGACCAGGGTGCGCTGGGGCCAGTGGACCAGGTAGCGCTGGGGCCAGTGGACCAGGGGGCGTTGGGGCCAGTGGGCCAGGGGGCCTTGGGGCCAGTGGGCGTTGGGGCCAGTGGGCATTGGGGCCAGTGGACCGGGGGGCGTTGGGGCCAGTGGGCCAGGGGGCGTTGGGGCCAGTGGGCGTTGGGGCCAGTGGACCGGGAGGCGTTGGGGCCAGTGGACTGGGGTCATTGGGGCCAGTGGGCCAGGGGTCGTTGGGGCCAGTGGACCGGGGACGTTGGGGCCAGTGGACCGGGGACGTTGGGGCCAGTGGACCGGGGGCATTGGGGCCAGTGGGCATTGGGGCCAGGGGGCGTTGGGGCCTGTGGACTGGGGGCATTGGGGCCAGTGGGCCAGGGGGCGTTGGGGCCAGTGGACCAGGGGGCGTTGGGGCCAGTGGACCGGGGGGCGTTGGGGCCAGTGGGCTAAGGGGCGTTGGGGCCAGTGGGCGTTGGGGCCAGTGGGCGTTGGGGCCAGGGGGCGTTGGGGCCAGGGGGCGTTGTGGCCAGTGGACCGGGGGGCATTGGGGCCAGTGGGCCAGGGGGCGTTGGGGCCAGTGTACAGGGGAGCGCTGGGGCCAGTGGACCGGGAGCACTGGGGCCAGTGGACCGGGGGCGTTGGGGCCAGTGGACCGGGGAGCACTGGGGCCAGTGGGCCAGGGAGCGCTGGGGCCAGTGGGCCAGGGAGCGCTGGGGCCAGTGGGCCAGGGGGCGTTGGGGCCAGTGGGCTAAGGGGCCTTGGGGCCAGTGGGCGTTAGGGCCAGTGGGCGTTGGGGCCAGTGGGCGTTGGGGCCAGTGGGCGTTGGGGCCAGTGGGCGTTGGGGCCAGTGGGCGTTGGGGCCAGTGGGCGTTGGGGCCAGTGGGCGTTGGGGCCAGTGGGCGTTGGGGCCAGTGGGCATTGGGGCCAGTGGGCGTTGGGGCCAGTGGGCGTTGGGGCCAGTGGACTGGGGGCGTTGGGGCCAGTGGGCGTTGGGGCCAGTGGACCGGGGGGGCGTTGGGGCCAGTGGACTGGGGAGCGCTGGGGCCAGTGGACCGGGAGCGCTGGGGCCAGTGGACCCGGGGCGTTGGGGCCAGTGGACAGGGGAGCGCTGGGGCCAGTGGGCCAGGGAGCGCTGGGGCCAGTGGGCCAGGGAGCGCTGGGGCCAGTGGGCCAGGGAGCACTGGGGCCAGTGGGCCAGGGAGCGCTGGGGCCAGTGGGCCAGGGGCGTTGGGGCCAGTGGGCCAGGGGCGTTGGGGCCAGTGGGCCAAGGGGCGTTGGGGCCAGTGGACCAGGGGGCGTTGGGGCCAGTGGGCCAGGGGGCCTTGGGGCCAGTGGGCATTGGGGCCAGTGGACCGGGGGGCGTTGGGGCCAGTGGTCCAGGGGGCGTTGGGGCCAGTGGGCGTTGGGGCCAGTGGACCGGGGTCGTTGGGGCCAGTGGACTGGGGTCATTGGGGCCAGTGGGCCAGGGGTCGTTGGGGCCAGTGGACCGGGGACATTGGGGCCAGTGGACCGGGGACGTTGGGGCCAGTGGACTGGGGGCATTGGGGCCAGTGGGCATTGGGGCCAGGGGGCATTGGGGCCAGTGGACTGGGGGCATTGGGGCCAGTGGGCCAGGGGGCGTTGGGGCCAGTGGACCGGGGACATTGGGGCCAGTGTACCGGGGACGTTGGGGCCAGTGGACTGGGGGCATTGGGGCCAGTGGGCATTGGGGCCAGGGGGCATTGGGGCCAGTGGACTGGGGGCATTGGGGCCAGTGGGCGTTGGGGCCAGTGGACCGGGGGGCGTTGGGGCCAGTGGACCGGGGGGCGTTGGGGCCAGTGGACTGGGGGCGTTGGGGCCAGTGGGCCGGGGGGCGTTGGGGCCAGTGGACCGGGGGGCGTTGGGGCCAGTGGACTGGGGGCATTGGGGCCAGTGGGCCAGGGGGCGTTGGGGCCAGGGGGCGTTGTGGCCAGTGGACCGGGGGGCATTGGGGCCAGTGGGCCAGGGGGCGTTGGGGCCAGTGTACAGGGGAGCGCTGGGGCCAGTGGACCGGGAGCGCTGGGGCCAGTGGACCGGGGAGCGCTGGGGCCAGTGGGCCAGGGAGCGCTGGGGCCAGTGGGCCAGGGGGCGTTGGGGCGGGTGGGCTAAGGGGCATTGGGGCCAGTGGGCGTTGGGGCCAGTGGGCGTTGGGGCCAGTGGGCGTTGGGGCCAGTGGGCGTTGGGGCCAGTGGGCGTTGGGGCCAGTGGACCGGGGGGCGTTGGGGCCAGGGGGCGTTGGGGCCAGTGGACCGGGGGGCGTTGGGGCCAGTGGGCCAGGGGGCGTTGGGGCCAGTGGACCAGGGAGCGTCCGGGACAGTGGACCAGGGAGCGTCCGGGGCAGTGGAACAGGGAGCACTGGGGCCAGTGGACCAGGGAGCGCTGGGACCAGTGGTCCAGGGGGCCTTGGGGTCAGTGGACAAGGGGGCCTTGGGGCCAGGGGGCCTTGGGGCCAGGGGGCGTTGGGGCCAGTGGGCGTTGGGGCCAGTGGGCATTGGGGCCAGTGGGCATTGGGGCCAGTGGACCGGGGGGCGTTGGAGCCAGTGGGCGTTGGGGCCAGTGGGCGTTGGGGCCAGTGGACTGGGGTCATTGGGGCCAGTGGGCCAGGGGGCGTTGGGGCCAGTGGACTGGGGGCATTGGGGCCAGTGGTCCAGGGGGCGTTGGGGCCAGTGGACCGGGGGGCGTTGGGGCCAGTGGACTGGAGGCATTGGGGCCAGTGGGCGTTGGGGCCAGGGGGCGTTGGGGCCAGGGGGCGTTGGGGCCAGTGGACCGGGGGGCATTGGGGCCAGTGGGCGTTGGGGCCAGTGGGCGTTGGGGCCAGTGGACTGGGGGCATTAGGGCCAGTGGGCGTTGGGGCCAGTGGGCCAGGGGGCGTTGGGGCCAGGGGGCATTGGGGCCAGGGGGTCCTTGGGGCCAGTGGACCAGGGGGCCTTGGGGCCAGTGGGCCAGGGGGCCTTGGGGCCAGGGGGCCTTGGGGCCAGTGGGCGTTGGGGCCAGTGGGCATTGGGGCCAGTGGACCGGGGGGCGTTGGGGCCAGTGGGCGTTGGGGCCAGTGGGCATTGGGGCCAGTGGACTGGGGGCATTGGGGCCAGTGGGCGTTGGGGCCAGGGGGCGTTGGGGCCAGTGGACCGGGGGGCATTGGGGCCAGTGGGCGTTGGGGCCAGTGGACCGGGGGGCGTTGGGGCCAGTGGAATGGGGGCATTGGGGCCAGTGGGCGTTGGGGCCAGTGGACCGTGGGGCATTGGGGCCAGTGGGCCAGGGGGCGTTGGGGCCAGTGTGCGTTGGGGCCAGTGGACTGGGGGCATTGGGGCCAGTGGGCCAGGGGGCGTTGGGGCCAGGGGGCGTTGGGGGCCAGTGGGCGTTGGGGCCAGTGGACCGGGGGGCATTGGGGCCAGTGGGCGTTGGGGCCAGTGTAACCAGGTGGCGTTGGGGCCAGTGGACCAGGGGGCGTTGGGGCCAGTGGACCGGGGGCATTGGGGCCAGTGGAATGGGGGCATTGGGGCCAGTGGGCGTTGGGGCCAGTGGGCGTTGGGGCCAGGGGGCGTTGGGGCCAGTGGACCAGGGGGCATTGGGGCCAGTGGGCGTTGGGGCCAGTGGACCAGGGGGCATTGGGGCCAGTGGACCAGGGAGCGTCCGGGGCAGTGGACCAGGGTGCGCTGGGGCCAGTGGACCAGGGAGCGCTGGGGCCAGTGGACCAGGGGGCGTTGGGGCCAGTGGGCCAGGGGGCCTTGGGGCCAGTGGGCGTTGGGGCCAGTGGACATTGGGGCCAGTGGACCGGGGGGCATTGGGGCCAGTGGGCCAGGGGGCGTTGGGGCCAGTGGGCGTTGGGGCCAGTGGGCGTTGGGGCCAGTGGGCGTTGGGGCCAGTGGACCGGGGGGCGTTGGGGCCAGGGGGCGTTGGGGCCAGTGGACCGGGGGGCGTTGGGGCCAGTGGGCCAGGGGGCGTTGGGGCCAGTGGACCAGGGAGCGTCCGGGACAGTGGACCAGGGAGCGTCCGGGGCAGTGGAACAGGGAGCACTGGGGCCAGTGGACCAGGGAGCGCTGGGACCAGTGGTCCAGGGGGCCTTGGGGCCAGTGGACAAGGGGGCCTTGGGGCCAGGGGGCCTTGGGGCCAGGGGGCGTTGGGGCCAGTGGGCATTGGGGCCAGTGGACCGGGGGGCGTTGGAGCCAGTGGGCGTTGGGGCCAGTGGGCGTTGGGGCCAGTGGACTGGGGTCATTGGGGCCAGTGGGCCAGGGGACGTTGGGGCCAGTGGACTGGGGGCGTTGGGGCCAGTGGACTGGGGGCATTGGGGCCAGTGGTCCAGGGGGCGTTGGGGCCAGTGGACCGGGGGGCGTTGGGGCCAGTGGACTGGAGGCATTGGGGCCAGTGGGCGTTGGGGCCAGGGGGCGTTGGGGCCAGGGGGCGTTGGGGCCAGTGGACCGGGGGGCATTGGGGCCAGTGGGCGTTGGGGCCAGTGGGCGTTGGGGCCAGTGGACTGGGGGCATTAGGGCCAGTGGGCGTTGGGGCCAGTGGGCCAGGGGGCGTTGGGGCCAGGGGGCATTGGGGCCAGGGGGTCCTTGGGGCCAGTGGACCAGGGGGCCTTGGGGCCAGGGGGCCTTGGGGCCAGGGGGCCTTGGGGCCAGGGGGCCTTGGGGCCAGTGGGCGTTGGGGCCAGTGGGCATTGGGGCCAGTGGACCGGGGGGCGTTGGGGCCAGTGGGCGTTGGGGCCAGTGGGCATTGGGGCCAGTGGACTGAGGGCATTGGGGCCAGTGGGCGTTGGGGCCAGGGGGCGTTGGGGCCAGTGGACCGGGGGGCATTGGGGCCAGTGGGCGTTGGGGCCAGTGGACCGGGGGGCGTTGGGGCCAGTGGACTGGGGGCATTGGGGCCAGTGGGCGTTGGGGCCAGTGGACCGTGGGGCATTGGGGCCAGTGGGCCAGGGGGCGTTGGGGCCAGTGTGCGTTGGGGCCAGTGGACTGGGGGCATTGGGGCCAGTGGGCCAGGGGGCGTTGGGGCCAGGGGGCGTTGGGGGCCAGTGGGCGTTGGGGGCCAGTGGGCGTTGGGGCCAGTGGACCGGGGGGCATTGGGGCCAGTGGGCGTTGGGGCCAGTGTAACCAGGTGGCGTTGGGGCCAGTGGACCAGGGGGCGTTGGGGCCAGTGGACCGGGGGCATTGGGGCCAGTGGACTGGGGGCATTGGGGCCAGTGGGCGTTGGGGCCAGTGGGCGTTGGGGCCAGGGGGCGTTGGGGCCAGTGGACCAGGGGGCATTGGGGCCAGTGGGCGTTGGGGCCAGTGGACCAGGGGGCATTGGGGCCAGTGGACCAGGGAGCGTCCGGGGCAGTGGACCAGGGTGCGCTGGGGCCAGTGGACCAGGGAGCGCTGGGGCCAGTGGACCAGGGGGCGTTGGGGCCAGTGGGCCTTGGGGCCAGTGGGCGTTGGGGCCAGTGGACATTGGGGCCAGTGGACCGGGGGGCGTTGGGGCCAGTGGGCCAGGGGGCGTTGGGGCCAGTGGGCGTTGGGGCCAGTGGACCGGGGGGTGTTGGGGCCAGTGGACTGGGGTCATTGGGGCCAGTGGACCAGGGGGCATTGGGGCCAGTGGACCAGGGAGCGTCCGGGGCAGTGGACCAGGGTGCGCTGGGGCCAGTGGACCAGGGAGCGCTGGGGCCAGTGGACCAGGGGGCGTTGGGGCCAGTGGGCCTTGGGGCCAGTGGGCGTTGGGGCCAGTGGACATTGGGGCCAGTGGACCGGGGGGCGTTGGGGCCAGTGGGCCAGGGGGCGTTGGGGCCAGTGGGCGTTGGGGCCAGTGGACCGGGGGGTGTTGGGGCCAGTGGACTGGGGTCATTGGGGCCAGTGGGCCAGGGGTCGTTGGGGCCAGTGGACCGGGGACGTTGGGGCCAGTGGACCGGGGACGTTGGGGCCAGTGGACCGGGGGCATTGGGGCCAGTGGGCATTGGGGCCAGGGGGCGTTGGGGCCAGTGGACTGGGGCATTGGGGCCAGTGGGCCAGGGGGCGTTGGGGCCAGTGGACCAGGGGCGTTGGGGCCAGTGGACCGGGGGGGCGTTGGGGCCAGTGGACTGGGGGCGTTGGGGCCAGTGGGCCAGGGGGCGTTGGGGCCAGTGGACCGGGGGGGCGTTGGGGCCAGTGGACTGGGGGCATTGGGGCCAGTGGGCCAGGGGGCGTTGGGGCCAGGGGGCGTTGTGGCCAGTGGACCGGGGGGCATTGGGGCCAGTGGGCCAGGGGGCGTTGGGGCCAGTGTACAGGGGAGCGCTGGGGCCAGTGGACCGGGAGCGCTGGGGCCAGTGGACCGGGGGCGTTGGGGCCAGTGTACCGGGGAGCACTGGGGCCAGTGGGCCAGGGAGCGCTGGGGCCAGTGGGCCAGGGGGCGTTGGGGCCAGTGGGCTAAGGGGCCTTGGGGCCAGTGGGCGTTGGGGCCAGTGGGCGTTGGGGCCAGTGGACCAGGGGGCGTTGGGGCCAGTGGACCAGGGGGCATTGGGGCCAGTGGGCCAGGGGGCGTTGGGGCCAGTGGGCGTTGGGGCCAGTGGACTGGGGGCATTGGGGCCAGTGGGCCAGGGGGCGTTGGGGCCAGTGGGCGTTGGGGCCAGGGGGCGTTGGGGCCAGTGGACCGGGGGGCATTGGGGCCAGTGGACCAGGGAGCGTCCGGAGCAGTGGACCAGGGAGCGCTGGGGCCAGTGGACCAGGGAGCGCTGGGGCCAGTGGACCTTGGGGCCAGTGGGCGTTGGGGCCAGTGGGCGTTGGGGCCAGTGGGCGTTGGGGCCAGTGGGCGTTGGGGCCAGTGGGCGTTGGGGCCAGTGGGCTTTGGGGCCAGTGGGCATTGGGGCCAGTGGACCGGGGGGCGTTGGGGCCAGTGGGCGTTGGGGCCAGTGGACCGGGGGGCGTTGGGGCCAGTGGACTGGGGGCATTGGGGCCAGGGGGCCAGGGGGCGTTGGGGCCAGTGGACCGGGGGACGTTGGGGCCAGTGGACCGGGGGACGTTGGGGCCAGTGGACTGGGGGCATTGGGGCCAGTGGACTGGGGGCCAGGGGGCGTTGGGGACAGTGGACTGGGGGCATTGGGGCCAGGGGGCGTTGGGGCCAGTGGATCGGGGGGCGTTGGGGCCAGTGGACTGGGGGCATTGGGGCCAGTGGGCCAGGGGGCGTTGGGGCCAGGGGGCGTTGGGGCCAGTGGACCGGGGGGCATTGGGGCCAGTGGGCGTTGGGGCCAGTGGACCGGGGGGGCGTTGGGGCCAGTGGACTGGGGGCATTGGGGCCAGGGGGCGTTGGGGCCAGGGGGCGTTGGGGCCAGTGGACCGTGGGGCATTGGGGCCAGTGGGCGTTGGGGCCAGTGTGCGTTGGGGCCAGTGGACTGGGGGCATTGGGGCCAGTGGGCCAGGGGGCGTTGGGGCCAGGGGGCGTTGGGGCCAGTGGGCGTTGGGGCCAGTGGACCGGGGGGCATTGGGGCCAGTGGGCGTTGGGGCCAGTGGACCAGGTGGCGTTGGGGCCAGTGGACCAGGGGGCGTTGGGGCCAGTGGACCAGGGGGCATTGGGACCAGGGTGCGCTGGGGCCAGTGGACCAGGGAGCGCTGGGGCCAGTGGACCAGGGGGCGTTGGGGCCAGTGGGCCAGGGGGCCTTGGGGCCAGTGGGCGTTGGGGCCAGTGGGCGTTGGGGCCAGTGGGCGTTGGGGCCAGTGGGCATTGGGGCCAGTGGACCGGGGGCGTTGGGGCCAGTGGGCCAGGGGGCGTTGGGGCCAGTGGGCGCTGGGGCCAGTGGACCGGGGGGCATTGGGGCCAGTGGACTGGGGTCATTGGGGTCAGTGGGCCAGGGGTCGTTGGGGCCAGTGGACCGGGGACGTTGGGGCCAGTGGACCGGGGACATTGGGGCCAGTGGACTGGGGGCATTGGGGCCAGTGGGCATTGGGGCCAGGGGGCATTGGGGCCAGTGGACTGGGGGCATTGGGGCCAGTGGGCCAGGGGGAGTCGGGGCCAGTGGTCCGGGGGGCGTTGGGGCCAGTGGACCGGGGGGCGTTGGGGCCAGTGGACTGGGGGCGTTGGGGCCAGTGGGCGTTGGGGCCAGTGGGCGTTGGGGCCAGTGGACCGGGGGGCGTTGGGGCCAGTGGGCTAAGGGGCGTTGGGGCCAGTGGGCTAAGGGGCGTTGGGGCCAGTGGGCGTTGGGGCCAGTGGGCGTTGGGGCCAGAGGGCGTTGGGGCCAGAGGGCGTTGGGGCCAGTGGGCGTTGGGGCCAGTGGGCGTTGGGGCCAGTGGGCATTGGGGCCAGTGGGCATTGGGGCCAGTGGACCGGGGGGCATTGGGGCCAGTGGACCGGGGGACGTTGGGGCCAGTGGACTGAGGGCATTGGGGCCAGTGGGCCAGGGGGCATTGGGGCCAGGGGGCGTTGGGGCCAGTGGGCCAGGGGGCGTTGGGGCCAGTGGACCAGGGAGCGTCCGGGGCAGTGGACCAGGGAGCGTCCGGGGCAGTGGACCAGGGAGCGCTGGGGCCAGTGGACCAGGGAGCGCTGGGACCAGTGGTCCAGGGGGCCTTGGGGCCAGTGGACCAGGGGGCCTTGGGGCCAGGGGGCCTTGGGGCCAGTGGGCGTTGGGGCCAGTGGGCGTTGGGGCCAGTGGGCATTGGGGCCAGTGGACCGGGGGGCGTTGGGGCCAGTGGGCGTTGGGGCCAGTAGGCGTTGGGGCCAGTGGACTGGGGTCATTGGGGCCAGTGGGCCAGGGGGCGTTGGGGCCAGTGGACTGGGGGCGTTGGGGCCAGTGGACTGGCGGCATTGGGGCCAGTGGTCCAGGGGGCGTTGGGGCCAGTGGACCGGGGGGCGTTGGGGCCAGTGGACTGGAGGCATTGGGGCCAGTGGGCCAGGGGGCGTTGGGGCCAGGGGGCGTTGGGGCCAGGGGGCGTTGGGGCCAGTGGACCGGGGGGCATTGGGGCCAGTGGGCGTTGGGGCCAGTGGGCCAGGGGGCGTTGGGGCCAGGGGGCATTGGGGCCAGGGGACCAGGGGGCCAGCGGGCCTTGGGGCCAGGGGGCCTTGGGGCCAGTGGGCGTTGGGGCCAGTGGACCGGGGGGCGTTGGGGCCAGTGGGCGTTGGGGCCAGTGGGCATTGGGGCCAGTGGACTGGGGGCATTGGGGCCAGTGGGCGTTGGGGCCAGTGGGCGTTGGGGCCAGGGGGCGTTGGGGCCAGTGGACAGGGGGGCATTGGGGCCAGTGGGCGTTGGGGCCAGTGGACCGGGGGGCGTTGGGGCCAGTGGACTGGGGGCATTGGGGCCAGTGGGCCAGGGGGCGTTGGGGCCAGGGGGCGTTGGGGCCAGTGGACCGTGGGGCATTGGGGCCAGGGGGCGTTGGGGCCAGTGTGCGTTGGGGCCAGTGGACTGGGGGCATTGGGGCCAGGGGGCGTTGGGGCCAGTGGGCCAGGGGGCGTTGGGGCCAGTGGACCAGGGAGCGTCCGGGGCAGTGGACCAGGGAGCGTCCGGGGCAGTGGACCAGGGAGCGCTGGGGCCAGTGGACCAGGGAGCGCTGGGACCAGTGGTCCAGGGGGCCTTGGGGCCAGTGGACCAGGGGGCCTTGGGGCCAGGGGGCCTTGGGGCCAGTGGGCGTTGGGGCCAGTGGGCGTTGGGGCCAGTGGGCATTGGGGCCAGTGGACCGGGGGGCGTTGGGGCCAGTGGGCGTTGGGGCCAGTAGGCGTTGGGGCCAGTGGACTGGGGTCATTGGGGCCAGTGGGCCAGGGGGCGTTGGGGCCAGTGGACTGGGGGCGTTGGGGCCAGTGGACTGGGGGCATTGGGGCCAGTGGACTGGGGTCATTGGGGCCAGTGGGCCAGGGGGCGTTGGGGCCAGTGGACTGGGGGCGTTGGGGCCAGTGGACTGGGGGCATTGGGGCCAGTGGTCCAGGGGGCGTTGGGGCCAGTGGACCGGGGGGCGTTGGGGCCAGTGGACTGGAGGCATTGGGGCCAGTGGGCCAGGGGGCGTTGGGGCCAGGGGGCGTTGGGGCCAGGGGGCGTTGGGGCCAGTGGACCGGGGGGCATTGGGGCCAGTGGGCGTTGGGGCCAGTGGGCGTTGGGGCCAGTGGGCCAGGGGGCGTTGGGGCCAGGGGGCATTGGGGCCAGGGGACCAGGGGGCCTTGGGGCCTTGGGGCCAGTGGGCGTTGGGGCCAGTGGGCATTGGGGCCAGTGGACCGGGGGGCGTTGGGGCCAGTGGGCGTTGGGGCCAGTGGGCATTGGGGCCAGTGGACTGGGGGCATTGGGGCCAGTGGGCGTTGGGGCCAGGGGGCGTTGGGGCCAGTGGACAGGGGGGCATTGGGGCCAGTGGGCGTTGGGGCCAGTGGACCGGGGGGCGTTGGGGCCAGTGGACTGGGGGCATTGGGGCCAGTGGGCCAGGGGGCGTTGGGGCCAGGGGGCGTTGGGGCCAGTGGACCGTGGGGCATTGGGGCCAGGGGGCGTTGGGGCCAGTGTGCGTTGGGGCCAGTGGACTGGGGGCATTGGGGCCAGTGGGCCAGGGGGCGTTGGGGCCAGGGGGCGTTGGGGCCAGTGGGCGTTGGGGCCAGTGGACCGGGGGGCATTGGGGCCAGTGGGCGTTGGGGCCAGTGGACCAGGTGGCGTTGGGGCCAGTGGACCAGGGGGCGTTGGGACCAGTGGACCAGGGGGCATTGGGGCCAGTGGACTGGGGGCATTGGGGCCAGTGGGCGTTGGGGCCAGGGGGCGTTGGGGCCAGGGGGCGTTGGGGCCAGTGGACCAGGGCGCATTGGGGCCAGTGGACCAGGGAGCGTCCGGGGCAGTGGACCAGGGTGCGCTGGGGCCAGTGGACCAGGTAGCGCTGGGGCCAGTGGACCAGGGGGCGTTGGGGCCAGTGGGCCAGGGGGCCTTGGGGCCAGTGGGCGTTGGGGCCAGTGGGCATTGGGGCCAGTGGACCGGGGGGCGTTGGGGCCAGTGGGCCAGGGGGCGTTGGGGCCAGTGGGCGTTGGGGCCAGTGGACCGGGAGGCGTTGGGGCCAGTGGACTGGGGTCATTGGGGCCAGTGGGCCAGGGGTCGTTGGGGCCAGTGGACCGGGGACGTTGGGGCCAGTGGACCGGGGACGTTGGGGCCAGTGGACCGGGGGCATTGGGGCCAGTGGGCATTGGGGCCAGGGGGCGTTGGGGCCTGTGGACTGGGGGCATTGGGGCCAGTGGGCCAGGGGGCGTTGGGGCCAGTGGACCAGGGGGCGTTGGGGCCAGTGGACCGGGGGGCGTTGGGGCCAGTGGGCTAAGGGGCGTTGGGGCCAGTGGGCGTTGGGGCCAGTGGGCGTTGGGGCCAGGGGGCGTTGGGGCCAGGGGGCGTTGTGGCCAGTGGACCGGGGGGCATTGGGGCCAGTGGGCCAGGGGGCGTTGGGGCCAGTGTACAGGGGAGCGCTGGGGCCAGTGGACCGGGAGCACTGGGGCCAGTGGACCGGGGGCGTTGGGGCCAGTGGACCGGGGAGCACTGGGGCCAGTGGGCCAGGGAGCGCTGGGGCCAGTGGGCCAGGGAGCGCTGGGGCCAGTGGGCCAGGGGGCGTTGGGGCCAGTGGGCTAAGGGGCCTTGGGGCCAGTGGGCGTTAGGGCCAGTGGGCGTTGGGGCCAGTGGGCGTTGGGGCCAGTGGGCGTTGGGGCCAGTGGGCGTTGGGGCCAGTGGGCGTTGGGGCCAGTGGGCGTTGGGGCCAGTGGGCGTTGGGGCCAGTGGGCGTTGGGGCCAGTGGGCATTGGGGCCAGTGGGCGTTGGGGCCAGTGGGCGTTGGGGCCAGTGGACTGGGGGCGTTGGGGCCAGTGGGCGTTGGGGCCAGTGGACCGGGGGGGCGTTGGGGCCAGTGGACTGGGGAGCGCTGGGGCCAGTGGACCGGGAGCGCTGGGGCCAGTGGACCCGGGGCGTTGGGGCCAGTGGACAGGGGAGCGCTGGGGCCAGTGGGCCAGGGAGCGCTGGGGCCAGTGGGCCAGGGAGCGCTGGGGCCAGTGGGCCAGGGAGCACTGGGGCCAGTGGGCCAGGGAGCGCTGGGGCCAGTGGGCCAGGGGCGTTGGGGCCAGTGGGCCAGGGGCGTTGGGGCCAGTGGGCCAAGGGGCGTTGGGGCCAGTGGGCGTTGGGGCCAGTGGGCGTTGGGGCCAGTGGGCGTTGGGGCCAGTGGGCGTTGGGGCCAGTGGACTGGGGGCGTTGGGGCCAGTGGGCGTTGGGGCCAGTGGACCGGGGGGCGTTGGGGCCAGTGGACCGGGGGGGGCATTGGGGCCAGTGGGCCAGGGGGCGTTGGGGCCGGGGGGTATTGGGGCCAGTGGGCGTTGGGGCCAGTGTACAGGGGAGCGCTGGGGCCAGTGGACCAGGGGCATTGGGGCCAGTGGACCGGGGAGCGCTGGGGCCAGTGGGCCAGGGAGCGCTGGGGCCAGTGGGCCAGGGGGCGTTGGGGCCAGTGGGCCAGGGGGCGTTGGGGCCAGTGGGCCAGGGGGCGTTGGGGCCAGTGGGCGTTGGGGCCAGTGGGAGTTGGGGCCGTTGGGAGTTGGGGCCGTTGGGCGTTGGGGCCAGTGGGCGTTGGGGCCAGTGGGCGTTGGGGCCAGTGGGCGTTGGGGCCAGTGGGCGTTGGGGCCAGTGGGCGTTGGGGCCAGTGGGCGTTGGGGCCAGTGGGCGTTGGGGCCAGTGGGCGTTGGGGCCAGTGGGCGTTGGGGCCAGTGGGCGTTGGGGCCAGTGGGCGTTGGGGCCAGTGGGCGTTGGGGCCAGTGGGCGTTGGGGCCAGTGGGCGTTGGGGCCAGTGGGCGTTGGGGCCAGTGGGCGTTGGGGCCAGTGGGCGTTGGGGCCAGTGGGCGTTGGGGCCAGTGGGCGTTGGGGCCAGTGGGCGTTGGGGCCAGTGGGCGTTGGGGCCAGTGGGCGTTGGGGCCAGTGGGCGTTGGGGCCAGTGGACCGGGGGGCGTTGGGGCCAGTGGACCGGGGGGCGTTGGGGCCAGTGGACCGGAGGACGTTGGGGCCAGTGGACTGGGGGCATTGGGGCCAGTGGGCCAGGGGGCATTGGGGCCAGGGGGCGTTGGGGCCAGTGGACCGGGGGGCATTGGGGCCAGTGGGCCAGGGGGCGTTGGGGCCAGTGGACCAGGGAGCGTCCGGGGCAGTGGACCAGGGAGCGTCCGGGCCAGTGGACCAGGGAGCGCTGGGACCAGTGGTCCAGGGGGCCTTGGGGCCAGTGGACCAGGGGGCCTTGGGGCCAGTGGGCCTTGGGGCCAGTGGGCGTTGGGGCCAGTGGGCATTGGGGCCAGTGGACCGGGGGGGCGTTGGGGCCAGTGGGCGTTGGGGCCAGTGGACTGGGGTCATTGGGGCCTGTGGGCCAGGGGGCGTTGGGGCCAGTGGACTGGGGGCGTTGGGGCCAGTGGACTGGGGGCATTGGGGCCAGTGGTCCAGGGGGCGTTGGGGCCAGTGGACCGGGGGGCGTTGGGGCCAGTGGACTGGAGGCATTGGGGCCAGTGGGCCAGGGGGCGTTGGGGCCAGGGGGCGTTGGGGCCAGGGGGCGTTGGGGCCAGGGGGCGTTGGGGCCAGGGGGCGTTGGGGCCAGGGGGCGTTGGGGCCAGTGGACCGGGGGGCATTGGGGCCAGTGGGCCAGGGGGCGTTGGGGCCAGTGGGCGTTGGGGCCAGTGGACTGGGGGCATTGGGGCCAGTGGGCGTTGGGGCCAGTGGGCCGGGGGGCGTTGGGGCCAGTGGACCGGGGGGCGTTGGGGCCAGTGGATCAGGGGGCGTTGGGGCCAGTGGACCGGGGGGCGTTGGGGCCAGTGGGCCGGGGGGCGTTGGGGCCAGTGGGCCGGGGGGCGTTGGGGCCAGTGGGCCGGGGGGCGTTGGGGCCAGTGGACCGGGGGGCGTTGGGGCCAGTGGACCGGGGGGCGATGGGGCCAGTGGACCGGGGGGCGTTGGGGCCAGTGGACCTGGGGGAGTTGGGGCCAGTGGACCGGGGGGCGTTGGGGCCAGTGGACCAGGGGGCGTTGGGGCCAGTGGACCAGGGGGCGTTGGGGCCAGTGGACCAGGGGCGTCTACCTTGCTGATGTATCAACTCCCACTCACTGTCAGATAATAACAGGGAACAGTAGCTTTGGCAACTCAAAGTATATTAGTGTTTAATTGATATTTACTTGTGAGAATAGTTGCATTGTGAGTGTGAGGACCGGGACTCACCTGGTAAACCACCACCACGTCAGGCGGGAGAGAAAGCCAGCGCTTATTTCAGGGCACGGATTCTGTGGTAAGAGCAGAACCAGTCAGCTTCCCATAGGCCATCCTGTCACCCAACGATCACGCCTTGCTGACCCCCTGAACACTCTGCCTGATTGGCACCCCTCCCCAGTGGAGACATTTGTTCTCCCCACCAGCGGTGTTTCTGGGCACCTTCCAAACCCACAACCTCTCAACAGGTAAAGACTAGAGCAGCCAGTGTGGGAACCGCCTGCAGGCAGCCCTCCACGCTACGGATTTGCAAATCAAGTCACTCCTCTGCTCTCCCTTTCTGACGTCGCCTTTGTCAGTTCCTGCACCCACCCTGCACCCCTGCACCCACCCTGCACCCCTGCACCCACCCTGCACCCACCCTGCACCCACCCTGCACCCACCCTGCACCCCTCCGCCACCCACCCTGCACCCCTACACCCCTCCGCCACCCACCCTGCACCCCCCTGCACCCACCCTGCACCCCTCCGCCACCCACCCTGCACCCACCCTACACCCCTCCGCCACCCACCCTGCACCCCTCCGCCACCCACCCTGCACCCCTACACCCCTCCGCCACCCACCCTGCACCCTCCGCCACCCACCCTGCACCCCTGCACCCACCCTGCACCCCTCCGCCACCCACCCTGCACCCCCCTGCACCCCTCCGCCACGCACCCTGCACCCCTCCGCCACCCACCCTGCACCCCTGCACCCACCCTGCACCCCTCCGCCACCCACCCTGCACCCCCCTGCACCCCTACACCCCTCCGCCACCCACCCTGCACCCCCCTGCACCCACCCTGCACCCCCCTGCACCCCGCCGCCACCCACCCTGCACCCCTCCGCCACCCACCCTGCACCCCCCTGCACCCCTCTGCCACCCACCCTGCACTCACCCTGCACCCACCCTGCACCCATCTGCCCGCTCCTCTCACCTGTATCCACCTATCACTTGCTAAAAAACAAAACAAGGGGCGTGGCTGTGTCCTGCAGCTGCGGCTCACCGGCGGCAGTCTCTCTGTCTTTTTGTGTGTTTTTTGTCTATTGTCATCGTTTAATGTACGTTTTGTTCTATTTTTAACTCTGTGTATGTGGGGGGGTGGTGGGGGGAGTGGGGGAAACCTTTTTTCTAATCTCTTCCTCAACGGAGATGCGACCTTTACCGTGTCGTATCTCCGTTCGCGCTACGGCCTAACACCGTGGAGTCGGCGGCCTCCAGCTGGGATCGACCTTGAAGACTCCGGTCGCAGGGCCTGGACTTACCATCTCGGAGGCTTCGGCCATGGGCCCTGTAGACCGCAACATCGGGAGTTCGCAGGTCCCTGGCTGGCGACCGGTTTTTGGGAGCTCCAGCCGTAGCAGCTTCGACCGCCCCGAAGCGCAAGGTACGATCGACCCGCCCGCAGGCCCTTCATCGCCCTGCGTGGCTCGACCGCAGCACTTTCCGGTGGGGGCTCAGGACCTTCATCGGCCTGCTCGGCTCGGCCCTGGGACTTTCCATCGCCCGGTGGGGGCTCAGGACTTTCATCGGCCTGCTCGGCTCGGCCCTGGGACTTTCCATCGCCCGGTGGGGGCTTCAAAAAGTTGGGAGCCTCGATCACCTCGTGGCACCACGGGAGAAGAAATGAGGAGGAGATAAGACTTTGCCTTCCATCACAGTGAGGGTGTGCCTAGAGCAATCACTGTGATGGCTGTTTGTGTAAAAATTGTATCTGTGTGTCCTGTGCTTTTTGTTGTCTACTGCCGGACCCTGACGTGAGAGGACGCTGGCGTTGTTTATTCGCCACTTCTCCGTTAGGATAGTTTGTCTGTTTGTTTTTATGTTATGATTGTTTATGTAAAGCGCTTTGAGCTTCTGGAAAGGCGCTATATAAAATAAATGCTTATTATTATTATTATTATTATTATTATTATTATTATAGTGTTTGCTGCAGCCCCACCTCTCTTCCTGCCTTGTCCTCCAACTTTTTCAGTCTGAAGAAGGGTTCCAACCCTCAACCTCATCTGTCTTTTCCCTCCACAGATGCTGCCTGACCGCCTGAGTTATTTCAGCACTTGGTGCTTTGCTGAAGATTGCAGCATCTGCGGTTCCTTGCATCTCCCTGTGGTCTGTAAACAGATGGCCAGTCGCTGACTGCCACTGAGGGACATGGCCACATCTCAGTCCATGTCCCGATCAATGGCCCATGCGGCCATCAATGCCCACAAGCCTCTGCAGACCCGGCCTGTGACGGTCCGTGTTTGCCGTTATACCTGGGCTTCCAGTGTTGGGGAGGGGGAGGGTGATCCAGATCTCAGCTCTGTTAAAGCACACTAGCACTCACCACATCATCCGACACGATGCAAAAGTATGGAGGAGGCTCACTGAAACAGCAGAGGCAGAACTGAGTCAGAAGAAGCGCAAACTTCATGTAGAAGGTGGTGAATCGAAAGACATCAGACACTTGATGCTGTGGAGAAACAGAGCAATTGGTCAGCAGTACACACAGCCCCAGGGTCAGCAGTACACACAGCCCCAGGGTCAGCAGTACACAGAGCCCCAGGGTCAGCAGTACACACAGCCCCAGGGTCAGCAGTACACACAGCCCCAGGGTCAGCAGTACAGAGCCCCAGGGTCAGCAGTACACACAGCCCCAGGGTCAGCAGTACACACAGGCCCAGGGTCAGCAGTACACACAGGCCCAGGGTCAGCAGTACACACAGCCCCAGGGTCAGCAGTACACACAGGCCCAGGGTCAGCAGTACAGAGCCCCAGGGTCAGCAGTACACACAGGCCCAGGGTCAGCAGTACACACAGGCCCAGGGTCAGCAGTACAGAGCCCCAGGGTCAGCAGTACACACAGGCCCAGGGTCAGCAGTACAGAGCCCCAGGGTCAGCAGTACACACAGGCCCAGGGTCAGCAGTACACACAGGCCCAGGGTCAGCAGTACACACAGGCCCAGGGTCAGCAGTACAGAGCCCCAGGGTCAGCAGTACACACAGGCCCAGGGTCAGCAGTACACACAGGCCCAGGGTCAGCAGTACACAGAGCCCCAGGGTCAGCAGTACACACAGGCCCAGGGTCAGCAGTACAGAGCCCCAGGGTCAGCAGTACACACAGCCCCAGGGTCAGCAGTACAGAGCCCCAGGGTCAGCCGTACACACAGGCCCAGGGTCAGCAGTACACACAGGCCCAGGGTCAGCAGTACACACAGGCCCAGGGTCAGCAGTACACACAGGCCCAGGGTCAGCAGTACACACAGGTCCAGGGTCAGCAGTACACAGAGCCCCAGGGTCAGCAGTACACACAGGCCCAGGGTCAGCAGTACACAGAGCCCCAGGGTCAGCAGTACACACAGGCCCAGGGTCAGCAGTACACAGAGCCCCAGGGTCAGCAGTACACACAGGCCCAGGGTCAGCAGTACACAGAGCCCCAGGGTCAGCAGTACACAGAGCCCCAGGGTCAGCAGTACACACAGGCCCAGGGTCAGCAGTACACACAGGCCCAGGGTCAGCAGTACACACAGGCCCAGGGTCAGCAGTACACACAGGCCCAGGGTCAGCAGTACAGAGCCCCAGGATCAGCAGTACACAGAGCCCCAGGGTCAGCAGTACACAGAGCCCCAGGGTCAGCAGTACACACAGGCCCAGGGTCAGCAGTACAGAGCCCCAGGATCAGCAGTACACAGAGCCCCAGGGTCAGCAGTACACACAGGCCCAGGGTCAGCAGTACACAGAGCCCCAGGGTCAGCAGTACACACAGGCCCAGGGTCAGCAGTACACACAGGCCCAGGGTCAGCAGTACACAGAGCCCCAGGGTCAGCAGTACACACAGTCCCAGGGTCAGCAGTACACACAGGCCCAGGGTCAGCAGTACACAGAGCCCCAGGGTCAGCAGTACACACAGGCCCAGGATCAGCAGTACACACAGCCCCAGGGTCAGCAGTACACACAGGCCCAGGGTCAGCCTCCCTGCAGGTTCAGCTCAGCCGCTCCACCACAAACGGCACCTCTGCTTTTTTCAGTTCTTTCTCTGAACGTCATCCCTGCCTGTTGCCAAATCTTCAACCCAAGCCCCAGAGGGAATGCCAGAGATACCGCACGTCTGTACACTCCCCACTCAACTGCCCCACTCACCAGCATCACACATTTCATTTTCTTTGTAGTCATTTAATTACTCACTATCTACCATGGAGAATTGAACAAAACTCCCAAACAGTGCTTGGCCTGCTGTCTGCATCAGTTACCACACTCAGTGCTCCAAATAACTGTGCCCTTTGCTAGTGACAGTTCCATAGACCATAGCAGGGGAACAGGCCCTTCGGCCCATACTGTCCATGCCCAACCTCATGCCGTTAAACTCTCCTCTGCCTGCCCGTCATCCATCTTGTTGGGGGCCATGGCCTGGCACTCAGCAGAGTATCTGTGCCCATCTCCACCACCCACTCACCTCTCTCAGTGCTGCCAGGATTTTAGAGCGGAATGGCGGCACGGCACAGAGCACGGCGAGGAACCAGAAGAGGAGGAGAACGGCAGACGACTGGACTCCACGCAGCCTCTCGCACTGGATCAGGAACGTCGCAACCAACTGTGGGCACAATCAACACTGGCATTGTAAACATCACTGCCAGCAAACACACCCACACCACCCACTCCCACCCGCCACACCCACACGCCACACCCACACGCCACACCCACACCCACACACCCCGTCACCCACACACCCCGTCACCCACACACCCCACACCCCGTCACCCACACACCCCGTCACCCACACACCCCGTCACCCACACACCCCGTCACCCACACACCCCACATACCCCACACCCCGTCACCCACACACCCCGTCACCCACACACCCCACACCCCGTCACCCACACACCCCACACCCCGTCACCCACACACCCCGTCACCCACACACCCCACACCCCGTCACCCACACACCCCACACCCCGTCACCCACACACCCCACACCCCGTCACCCACACACCCCACACCCCGTCACCCACACACCCCACATACCCCACACCCCGTCACCCACACACCCCGTCACCCACACACCCCACACCCACACCCACACACCCCACATACCCCACACCCCGTCACCCACACACCCCGTCACCCACACACCCCGTCACCCACACACCCCACACCCCGTCACCCACACACCCCACACCCCGTCACCCACACACCCCGTCACCCACACACCCCACATACCCCACACCCCGTCACCCACACACCCCGTCACCCACACACCCCGTCACCCACACACCCCGTCACCCACACACCCCGTCACCCACACACCCCGTCACCCACACACCCCACACCCACACACCCCACACCCCGTCACCCACACACCCCGTCACCCACACACCCCACATACCCCACACCCCGTCCCCCACACATCCCGTCACCCACACACCCGGTCACCCACACACCCCGTCACCCACACACCCCGTCACCCACACACCCCGTCACCCACACACCCCACACACCCCGTCACCCACACACCCCGTCCCCCACACACCCCACACACCCCGTCCCCCACACACCCCACACACCCCGTCCCCCACACACCCCGTCCCCCACACACCCCATCACCCACACACCCCGTCACCCACACACCCCGTCACCCACACACCCCGTCACCCACACACCCCACACACCCCATCACCCACACACCCCGTCACCCACACACCCCGTCACCCACACACCCCGTCCCCCACACACCCCACACACCCCGTCCCCCACACACCCCGTCCCCCACACACCCCGTCACCCACACACCCCGTCACCCACACACCCCGTCACCCACACACCCCGTCACCCACACACCCCGTCACCCACACACCCCGTCACCCACACACCCCGTCACCCACACACCCCGTCACCCACACACCCCGTCACCCACACACCCCGTCACCCACACACCCCGTCACCCACACACCCCGTCACCCACACACCCCGTCACCCACACACCCCGTCACCCCGTCACCCACACACCCCGTCACCCCGTCACCCACACACCCCGTCCCCCACACACCCCACACACCCCGTCCCCCACACACCCCACACACCCCGTCCCCCACACACCCCGTCCCCCACACACCCCGTCACCCACACACCCCGTCACCCACACACCCCGTCACCCACACACCCCGTCACCCACACACCCCGTCACCCACACACCCCACACACCCCACACACCCCGTCACCCACACACCCCGTCACCCACACACCCCGTCACCCACACACCCCGTCACCCACACACCCCACACACCCCACACCACGTCACCCACACACCCCGTCACCCACACACCCCGTCACCCACACACCCCACACACCCCGTCACCCACACACCCCACACACCCCGTCACCCCGTCACCCACACCGTCACCCACACACCCCACACACCCCGTCACCCACACACCCCACACACCCCGTCACCCACACCGTCACCCACACACCCCACACACCCCGTCACCCACACACCCCACACACCCCGTCCCCCACACACCCCGTCCCCCACACACCCCGTCACCCACACACCCCGTCACCCACACACCCCGTCACCCACACACCCCGTCACCCACACACCCCGTCACCCACACACCCCGTCACCCACACACCCCGTCACCCACACACCCCGTCACCCACACACCCCGTCACCCACACACCCCGTCACCCACACACCCCGTCACCCACACACCCCGTCACCCACACACCCCGTCACCCACACACCCCGTCACCCACACACCCCGTCACCCACACACCCCGTCACCCACACACACCGTCACCCACACACACCGTCACCCACACACACCGTCACCCACACACCCCGTCACCCACACCCCGTCACCCACACCCCGTCACCCACACCCCGTCACCCACACCCCGTCACCCACACCCCGTCACCCACACCCCGTCACCCACACCCCGTCACCCACACCCCGTCACCCACACCCCGTCACCCACACCCCGTCACCCACACCCCGTCACCCACACCCCGTCACCCACACCCCGTCACCCACACCCCGTCACCCACACCCCGTCACCCACACCCCGTCACCCACACCCCGTCACCCACACCCCGTCACCCACACCCCGTCACCCACACCCCGTCACCCACACCCCGTCACCCACACCCCGTCACCCACACCCCGTCACCCACACCCCGTCACCCACACCCCGTCACCCACACCCCGTCACCCACACCCCGTCACCCACACCCCGTCACCCACACCCCGTCACCCACACCCCGTCACCCACACCCCGTCACCCACACCCCGTCACCCACACCCCGTCACCCACACCCCGTCACCCACACCCCGTCACCCACACCCCGTCACCCACACCCCGTCACCCACACCCCGTCACCCACACCCCGTCACCCACACCCCGTCACCCACACCCCGTCACCCACACCCCGTCACCCACACCCCGTCACCCACACCCCGTCACCCACACCCCGTCACCCACACCCCGTCACCCACACCCCGTCACCCACACCCCGTCACCCACACCCCGTCACCCACACCCCGTCACCCACACCCCGTCACCCACACCCCGTCACCCACACCCCGTCACCCACACCCCGTCACCCACACCCCGTCACCCACACCCCGTCACCCACACCCCGTCACCCACACCCCGTCACCCACACCCCGTCACCCACACCCCGTCACCCACACCCCGTCACCCACACCCCGTCACCCACACCCCGTCACCCACACCCCGTCACCCACACCCCGTCACCCACACCCCGTCACCCACACCCCGTCACCCACACCCCGTCACCCACACCCCGTCACCCACACCCCGTCACCCACACCCCGTCACCCACACCCCGTCACCCACACCCCGTCACCCACACCCCGTCACCCACACCCCGTCACCCACACCCCGTCACCCACACCCCGTCACCCACACCCCGTCACCCACACCCCGTCACCCACACCCCGTCACCCACACCCCGTCACCCACACCCCGTCACCCACACCCCGTCACCCACACCCCGTCACCCACACCCCGTCACCCACACCCCGTCACCCACACCCCGTCACCCACACCCCGTCACCCACACCCCGTCACCCACACCCCGTCACCCACACCCTACCCCCTCCCACACACCCCGTCACCCACACCCTACCCCCTCCCACACACGCCGTCACCCACACCCTACACCCACCCCCACACCCACCCACACCCCCCAACCACAGACCCACCACCCAGCCACACCCACCCACACCCTACACCCACCCCCAGTCCCCCCCACACCCCGTCACCCACACACCCCGTCATCCCCACACACCCCGTCATCCACACCCACCCACGCCCCCACCCCCACCCACAGACCCCTTCACCCACCCACAACCCAGCCACCCCCTGCCACAGTGACTCACCATGCTGATTCCCAGTATCACCGGGGTGACAAAATTGGCCACAGTCCATCCCTTTTTATTGACCATCTCATAGAGGGAGTAGAAGAGATCCAACCAGCAGACAATCCACAGCAGAACCCCCAGGACCTGCAGGAGGGAGAGCCGGGAACAGGACAGTCGTACAGAGAGATACACACAGCGCAACACACAAGCATAGCATGAGTGGTGAGACACACACATCACCTGCCTTAAAGACGTCTCCTCAGAGGCTAAAGACCCATGTCGCTGGAGGACGTATTCCATCCAGCTACTGCACAGCAGAGTGCAGTCCATAAAATCACCATGTTTACATGCTGCCCAGCTCTTCACATTCTGCCATCTCATTCCAGCCATCTGCCACCCACAGACACACAAATCCCTGGCCTCAGATAGACAGATGTCGACCATCAAACCCCCACTGTGGGGTAACAGGAGCAAGTGTACGTGCAAAGTTCAGTCATGCCTTACTCACCCTGGTCTTCAGACAATACGTAGCTCATTAGAGCCAACACTGACACCTAGTATAGAGGCATACCTTCCTGAATCAGCAACAGTGATATCACCAATTGAAGAAGAAAGACTGGCACACACTGGAAAACTAAAGTGGTGGTGTTAGTGCTGGCTGACAGAGGCCAGTGAGGGATGGTCTGTCCAGAGACATGAATAAAGGGAATGCAGATGGAGGCCAGTCAGAAGAGAGACAAATGCTGGAGCTGTGCGAGGCAAAACGCTGCTCGATTAGAGATCTGAAATAGAAACAGAATACTGGCAATGCTCAGCAGGTCAAAATACATCAGTCAGAGAGACAAATATTAAGAGCTAAAGGTTCACGTTGTTGATGTTTCATTTGCTTTGGTTCACTCTGGTACAAACTGGAAGATCTGCTTACCTGAAATCGATGAAATCAGTGAAATTGAAAAATAACTGGGATGCTGCAAATTTAAAATAAGAATGGAGACTGCAGCCCCCTGGAGATCAGGCTAAAGGGTTGACCACAGATGCAGCCTACCTGCTTGTGTTACCACTACGTTTTGCTTTAGTCATACAGCATGGAACCAGGCCCTCTGGCCCAGCCACCAGGATGCCCTGTCTAAGCTAGTCCTATTAGTCTGCTTTTGCTCTAAATCTATTCCTATCCACGTACCCTGTCCAAATGACTTTTAAATGTTTTTGTACCTGCCTGCGCCACTTCCTCCGGCAGCCCGTTCCACATCCCCACCACCCTGTGTAAAAAACCTTGGCCCTTTGCAAGCTGAGGGTCAACCTTTCCCATGCGGAGATTGGTGGACATATAGATAACAAAGGAGGTAGTTGAAGCAGGTACTAAAACAACATTTAAAACACATCTGCACAGCTGCACGGATAGGCAAGGTTTAGAGGGATATGGGCCAAACGCAGGCAGGTGGTTCTAGTGTAAATGGTTGGCCATGGCAAGTGGGCAGAGTGCCTGTTTCTATGCTCCAATGCAGTGCTGGATTAGTCTGTATCTGCTGAGAGAGAATGGCTGAACTCACTGCTGAGTCCTGTGCAGCAGCATGCCAAGTTAGAAGACTAAAGAAATTGTAAATTATGAATTCGAAAAGGAACTCCCAAATTTCTCAGATGTAGTTTTGGATGAAGATTTCTACTTCAATCCAGTTAGATGTGGCATCCATAACTCTTCATTTATTTATCAATTTTGCATAAGCACTTGGCCAAACCTGCCGCCCAAAGGCATTCACCATTCTCTCCATACAGATTCTCTCTAGAACTTAACACATGTGCACTTTCCACTTGTCTCGGCCCATTGATCCAAAACATTAAATGTTTCACTCTCTGACTGACTGAAATAAAAAATGGTGGAGCAGAGATCAATCAAAATCCCTTTGTTGTTCACACATCATTAGATAAAATCACGTGAGCAGGCGATATCTCTTGCCTGAAGGCACTTCCCTGATAGTGCACCAGGGAGTGTTGCCTCAAGCATCGGCTCAAACCTGGGAATCAAACCAGTTACCAAATGATACCAACAGTGGATATTCACTAATGAAGATGACAGCAGTAGGGCAGCAGAGGTAGATTGAAGGAATGACTGAATCATTCACCTGATCCACAATTTGCCTGCTATGGTATGTGGAGCGTTAAACTACTGGAGAAATAGTTCCCAGGAAACACAAACCAATTGCCACATATTTACACAGAAGCTGTTTCATGTGGTTAATTCCATTAATGATTCACTTGCCACTGCAAAAGGGGATTGTGAGTATAACCATTAGTGGGGCTGTTATCAGCACGGCTTCCTGCAGGCATGATGACAATGCGGATTGTGCTACATTCTCCGCTGGGAACCAATATCACCAGCAGAGGCATCACGTTGCCTGACCGCTTCACACAGGGCACCTCACGTGTACCTGCACCCAACACAAGGCTCCTTCCAGCCTGACTGCCTCAGACCAGCCTAACGCAGTCCCAGATCAGCACACAAACTGTACAAACGTTACAAGGAACGTTATACGTCTGAAGAAGGGTCTCGACCCGAAACGTCACCCATTCCTTCTCTCCTGAGATGCTGCCCGACCTGCTGAGTTACTCCAGCATTTTGTGAATAAATCGATTTGTACCAGCATCTGCAGTTATTTTCTTATTATAGAAGAGTATGAACTGGCCCTTCAGCCTCACCGTATCTTCACCGATCATGGTGCCAATCTAAACTGAACCCATCCGGCTGCACATGGCCCAGCTCTCTCCACACTCATGTGTCTGTCTAAATGTCTCTTCACCTTTGCCATCACATCCGCTTCGACCAGCTCCCCCGCCAGCACGTTCCAAGCACTAACCACTCCATGAGGAAAAAACTTGCCTCAAAATCCCCTTTCAACTTTCCCTCTTTCCACAAATTGGCTATGTGCCTGTGTTGACATTTACACCCCATCAGAAAACCAGAGCTGGACTCAATGGCCTGTTTCCACGTTATACTATTCTATAACCAGCAAATTTTAAACATTCTCCTGTTCCCTGTTTTTTGACCCTTTCCCACGATGTATCTACTGTGTCCTAGTCCTCACATTCTACCTGCTGCTATCTGCCTACCTGACGTTGCCCTGCATCCTCTGCTCTGTCCCCACAAAGCAATGCACTACCTCCCTCGTCACTCTTTCTCACAAGATAGACACAAAGTGCTGCAGTAACTCAGCGGGTCAGGCAGCATCTCTGGAGAGAAGGAATGGGTGACTTTTCTGGTCAAGACCCTTCTTCAGATGGGTCTTCGTCTCGACCTGAAACATCACCCAGTCCTTCTCTCCAGAGATGCTGCCTGTCCCGCTGAGTTACTCCAGCACTTTGTGTTTATCTTCAGTTTAAACCTGCATCTACAGTTCCTTTCTACACCTCAGTCTTTCTTCGTCTGCTTTTGTTGCAGTGGTTTATTTTCTGCTCTCTGGGCAGTAATATTTAACCATGCTGCTGTTAATGCAGAGGTATGATTTATTTCTCTGAAGGATTAAAGTTCACTGGGGTGGATATTTAAAAGTTAATGTTACATCCAGGAATTGTAATGGTTTCACGGTCGCAATCTTTTTAATCCAGTTATTTTGTTTAATGTCATTCCCTGATTGTTATAAAAAGAACTTGCATTAACCTTGCGCCTTCCGAAAGACCCCTGGTGTCCACCCATTCATACACCCACCCTCTAGCCTCCTGTACGTCCCGTCAGACTTGCCACCAGTGGAAGCACGGCTTCCCAAAGGCCTGAACACCAGCGAGCCACGCACTCACCGTTTTGGATCTGTTGAGTCGGGTGACCCTGATATAACCTTTGTTGTTCTGTCGGAGATACAGGAAGTACAGGGGGAAGATTAGCAGCAGATAAATACTGGGAATCCAAGCCAGGATGGTTTTCTGGAAACATGGAGTCAGGTCTGGAGTGTCCGTGTGAAAAGTAAAGTTGTGATCCTGCAAGTGGGAAAATGGGGAGGAGAGGGAGAACAGAAACAGGTCAGCTTGTAGATGTAGCAACCCAATATCCAAATCCCAAATAACATGGAATAAATCAAGCACTTCTAACAAAGCTTTGTTGGCTGTCTTAGTACTCTTCACGAAGCTCGGTTTCGAATGCACAGATAAACATCGAGAGAACCATGAGAGGGATGGTTGCTTATCTCAATGATACGAAGTGGAATGTCACAGGGCAAGTTGCAAAGAAACAGTTGACGAATACACAATTCTGGGCTTTATTGATAGAGTATATTAGGAGAGAGGTCATATTAAATCAATTAAACAGAAGCCAAAAATCATTAAACATCCGCAGATGCTAGAAATCGGAAATAAAATAGGAATCACTAAAACAGCTCAGCAGAACAGGCAGCATCTACAGAAAGGAAGTTGCTGTTACTCTGGGAAACTGGATCATTGCCTTCAATGGTGGCTGCCAGTGGAGGATGGATGTGAAAGCATATCAGAAGGTCCAGAACAGATTGATGAGAATGTTCCCGCAATAAGCGTCTACACTTCAAGGATAAATAAATGGGACTGTTATCTTTAGAAAATGATGAGGGAGATTTGATAAAAGTATATAAATTGATTAGGTCTGGAGAGAGGCATCACTGAAGGTTGTTCCATTGTGAACAGGTCAAGGACAAGAAGCAAGACAAATCTTTATTCTTGCACTCAAATGAAGGCCGATATACTCTTGGATAGCAACACATTCCAATCTTTCACCAATTATTGTTTTATGCACCAAAGTCACCAACCTTGCACTTTGCCACATTACAATCCATCTGCCAAGTTTCTGCACATTTGCCTAGCTTGATATACACTTTGCACCCCACTCCAATATCTCACCACGCCAGAGTTCTTCATCATCGACACACACATATGATCCCCACCGCCACATCATTACACTCATTGTGAAAAGCAGAGACACATTTCCATCGCTGGTCATCCCGTTACATACCTTACACCTCCTTTCCCCGTTTGGCAGTTTATTCACATATTCTAGCTCCCCTTCCCTGATGAATTTCACAGAACTTTGGTCAAGTTGTAAACATTTCTAAACCTCATGTACTGCTAACTCACAACCAACGAGAGAGCAGGCCATTCTAGACTGGGTATTGAGTAATGAGGAAGGGTTAGTTAGCAGTCTTGTTGTGCGAGGCCCCTTGGGCAAGAGTGATCATAATATGGTAGAGTTCTTCATTAGGATGGAGAGTGACTAAGTCAATACAGAAACAAGTGTTCTGAACTTAATGAAAGGTAACTTTGAGGGTATGAGGCGTGAATTGTCCAAGATAGACTGGCGATTGATGCTGAAAGGGTTGACGGTGGACATGCAATGGAAGGCATTTAAAGGTCGCATGGATGAACTACAACAAGTGTTCATCCCAGTTTGGCAAAAGAACAAACCAGGAAAGGTAGTGCATCCGTGGCTAACAAGGGAAATCAAGGATAATATTAAAACAAAAGATGAAGCATACAGATTAGCCCGAAAAAGTAGCATACCAGAGGACTGGGAGAAATTCAGAGTCCAGTAGAGGAGGACAAAGGGCTTAATTAGGAAAGGGAAAATAGATTATGAGGGAAAACTGGCAAGGGACATAAAAACTGACTGCAAAAGCTTTTATAGATATGTCAAGAGAAAAAGATTAGTTAAGACAAATGTAGGTCCCTTGCAGTCGGAAACAGGTGAATTGATCATAGGGAACAAGGAGATGGCAGACCAATTGACCAAATACTTTGGTTCTGTCTTCACTAAGGAAGACATAAACCGTCTGCCGGAAATAGCGGGGGACCGGGGGTCTAATGAGATGGAGGAACTGAGGGAAATCCAGGTTAGTCGGGAAGTGGTGTTAGGTAAATTAAATGGATTAAAGGCAGATAAATCCCCAGGGCCAGATAGGCTGCATCCCAGAGTTCTTAAGGAAGTAGCCTCAGAAATAGTGGATGCATTAGTGATAATTTTTCAAAACTCTTTAGATTCTGGAGTAGTTCCTGAGGACTGGAGGGTAGCTAATGTAACCCCACTTTTTAAAAAGGGAGGGAGAGAGAAAACGGGGAATTATAGACCAGTTAGCCTAACATCGGTAGTGGGGAAAATGCTAGAGTCAGTTATTAAAGATGTGATAGCATCACATTTGGAAAGTGGTGAAATCATCGGACAAAGTCAGCATGGATTTACCAAAGGCAAATCATGTCTGACGAATCTTATAGAATTTTTCGAGGATGTAACTAGTAGAGTGGATAAGGGAGAACCAGTCGATGTGTTATATCTGGACTTTCAGAAGGCCTTCGACAAGGTCCCACATAGGAGATTGGTGTACAAACTTAAAGCACACGGTATTGAGGGTTCAGTGTTGAGGTGGATAGAAAATTGGTTGGCGGACAGGAAGCAAAGAGTAGGAATAAACGGGTCCTTTTCGGAATGGCAGGCAGTGACTAGTGGGGTACCGCAAGGCTCAGTGCTGGGACCCCAGTTATTTACAGTGTATATTAATGATTTGGACGAGGGAATTGAATGCAACATCTCTAAGTTTGCGGATGACATGAAGCTGGGTGGCAGTGTTAGCTGCGAGGAGGATGCTAGGAGGCTGCAGAGTGACTTGGATAGATAGGCGAGTGGGCAAATGCATGGCAGATGCAATATAATGTGGATAAATGTGAGGTTATCCACTTTGGCGGCAAGAACAGGAAAGCAGAGTATTACCTGAATGGTGACCGATTGGGAGAAGGGGAGATGGGGAGATGCAACGTGACCTGGGTGTCATGGTGCACCAGTCATTGAAAGCAAGCATGCAGGTGCAGCAGGCAGTGAAGAAAGCGAATGGTATGTTGGCATTCATAGCAAGAGGATTTGAGTTTAGGAGCAGGGAGGTTCTGCTGCAGTTGTACAGGGCTTTGGTGAGACCACACCTGGAGTATTGTGTGCAGTTTTGGTCTCCTAACCTGAGGAAAGACGTTCTTGCCTTAGAGGGAGTACAGAGAAGGTTCACCAGATTGATCCCTGGGATGGCGGGACTTTCATATGAGGAAAGACTGGATAGACTGGGCTTGTACTCGCTGGAATTTAGAAGACTGAGGGGGGATCTTATAGAAACATATAACATTCTTAAGGGGTTGGAGAGGCTAGATGCGGGAAGATTGTTCCCGATGTTGGGGGAGTCCAGAACCAGGGGTCACAGCTTAAGGATAGCTTTTAGGACCGAGATGAGAAAACATTTCTTCACACAGAGTGGTGAGTCTGTGGAATTCTCTGCCACAGAAGGTGGTTGAGGCCAGTTCATTGGCTATATTTAAGAGTGAGTTAGATGTGGCCCTTTTTGCTAAAGGGATCAGGGGGTATGGAGAGAAGGCAGGTACAGGCTACTGAGCTGGATGATCAGCCATGATCATATTGAATGGCGGTGCAGGCTCGAAGGGCCGAATAGCCTACTCCTGCACCTATTTTCTATGTTTCTATGTTCACAGGCTGCCTTCTCTGATTACGAGCATCTGCAATATTTCCCCATCTCCTCTTGGTGCATTTATACTTTTAAAACTTTTTGTTTGAAATTCATGAGTTTTTTTCAATGAAAATCATTGCCTGCTTCCTGTCATATCTTGTTTCATCATTCCCCACTCCAGCACAACTCATGTGCCCTGGTACTTCTGCCTGCTGTCATTGAGGATGCACTCTCTCCACAAATACTCCAAGCATTCATCTAGGTGATGCCTTATCTTGCTATGTTTGGATTGTCACAAGTCCAATGATTAAAACATTTCCAACATGAATTTATGCAATATCATAGTTAAATATTTCCAAGATACCATAATTCTTTTATTTGATTTTCAAATAGAGTAAAAGTGGGCATTAAGAAGGAAAACATTCCAATGAAGGGCGAGTCATGTCTCACCCTGAGCAACATGTTATAGTTGTGGAGCTCAATTATCACAGCCCCAGGCAGTTCTCTGCCTCACCAGGAAGTGGAGGCCGATTCTCTGGATACTTTCAAGAGAGAGTTAGACAGAGCTCTTAAAATTAGCGGAGTCAAGGGATATGGGGAGAAGGCAGGAACAGGGTACTGATTGTGGATGATTGATCAGCCATGATCATGGTGAATGGCGGTGCTGGCTCGAAGGGCTGAATGGCCTACTCCTGCACCTATTGTCTATTGAGTCAGTCAGATAACATGGCAACAGGCCCTTCGGCCCAACATGTTCAGGCTGACCAAGATGCCTAGCTACACTACTCCATTTTCCTGCATTTGGCTGATATCCCGATGTTTCTTTCCCATCCATGTCCCTTTCCAGATCCTTCGTACTGTGATTGTGCCTCTGTCATCTCTCTTGGCAGTTTGCTCCACACACTCACCACCCTGTGTGGAAAAACACCCGACAGGTGACCTTTAAATATTACCCCTCTCACCTTAAACCCATGTCATCTAGTTTTAGTCACCCCTAGCCTGGGAAAGAGACCAATGCATTCTATCTATGGTTCTCAGAGTTTTATAAACCTCTCAGCCTCTTCCATCCAGAAAGCCTCCAGGTGAGTCTCTTCTGCACTCTTTTTGGCACGTAGGACTGCCAACTTCCTCAATCCAAAATACAGGACAGGGTGACGTCATCGCCCCACGCCCCACGTGACTTCACCCAGCCAGCAGCTACGTGCTCCTGCTCCACCAATGGCAGCATCCCAGCCCGAGCGGCCGCCATAGGTGGAGCGGGAGCACATGGCCTCTGGGTTGGGTGAGGACACGTGGGGCGTGTGGCGGTGACGTCACCCTTTGTCCCTTATTTGGAAATGGGGAAGTTGGCAACCCTACTAATACGGGACAAGGGCGGTCCCGTACGGGACAAACTAATTTATCCTAAAATACAGGATGTCCGGCTAATACGGAACAGTTGGCAACCCTACTATCACGTTCTTTCTATGGTGTGATGACTAGAACTGCACACAATTTTCCAAGTGCGGCCTAACCAATGTCTTTGCAGCTGATGTCCAGTTCATGACTTGTGAGGCAAAGCAAGCCTACACCACCTTCACCAACCTATCCACCAATGGCACCACTTTCAGGCAGCTACGAATTGACACCCAAGGTCCCCCTGTACTTCACTGATCCCTTCTTCCCTGCCACAAAGGGTTACTGATTGTGTAGAAGAAAGACAGGAGTGCAGTTGCGAATGTTGAATGCTTCACTCTTTCCATTAATTCTAGCATAGTTTCTTTACTGTAGTTGATTCCTGATTTTCTTATAAGCTGCAACTGCTCAGTAAAATATACAATTTGTTCAGAGAACCACTTGAGATTTATTGAAATGCACAACTTTGTTAGAGGCTTTGCTATCAATGAATAATTCCAATGTGCAGTGGAAGTGTATGGCGGAGGTTTCACAGATAGTGGAGGTTGCTTTTTACCCATTGCTACAGCTGGCAGAGCAGATGCCAGGAATGAGTAGGTTAACTTATGATGACCGTTTGACAGCACTGGGCCTGTACTCGCTGGAGTTTAGAAGAATGAGGGGGATCTCATTGAAACGTACCGAATAGTGAAAGGCTTGGATAGTGTGGATGTGGAGAGGATGTTTCCACTAGTGGGAGAGTCTAGGACTAGAGGTCATAGCCTCAGAATTAAAGGACATTCCTTTTGGAAGATGAGAAGGAATTTCTTTAATCAGAGGGTGGTGAATCTGTGGAATTCTTTGCCACAGACGGCTGTGGAGGCCGTAAATAGATATTTTTAAGGCATAGATTCTTGATTAGTACGGGTGTCAGGGGTTATGGGGAGAAGGCAGGAGAATGGGGTTAGGAGGGAGAGATAGATCAGCCAAGATTGACTGGCAGAGTAGACTTGATGGGCCGAATGGCCTAATTCTGCACCTATTACTTAGGACATAAGGAACTGCAACATTTTCTGTCTGACTGAGACATGGCTGACCCCACTGGTGCCTGACCAGGTGATCTGCCCAACCGAGTCCTTCACTGTTTTCCGGGCGGACAGAACGGAAGAATCCGGGAAATCCAAGGGCGAAGGAGTTTGTTCATAACCAACAATAACTGGTGCAATCCTGGAAATATTAAGACGCTTTCTCGTTCCTGCTCGCCGGACCTGGAGCATCTGACTATCTCATGCCGACCATTCTACCTTCCTCGGGAGTTCAGCTCAGTGATCATCACAGCCGTCTATATCCCACCGCATGCGGACACCGACGTGGCACTGCCGACCCTACACGATGTGTTGTGTCAACACCAAAACAAGAACCCTGGTGCGGCTGTGGTGGTGGCTGGAGATTTCAATAGGGGAAATCTCAAAAAGGTCATGCCCAACTTCTACCAACACATCACGTGTGTCACCAGGGGGGATAGAACTTTGGACCACTGCTACACACCGTTCAGGAAAGGCTACAAGGCCGTTTCTCTCCCTCCTTTTGGAAAATCTGACCACGCTGCCATTTTCCTGCTGCCGGAGTATAAACAACGGATAGTACGGGAAACGGCGGTGACGAGGGACGTAAAGCGGTGGGCTGACCATTCAGAGGCCATGCTGCAAGATGCACTGAGCGATGTCGACTGGAACATGTTCCAAGCAAGTTCCAGAGACGTCAGTGAGTTTGCGGAAGCGGTTACGAACTTCATTGCCACAATAGCCGATAACATCGTCCCCACGGTAAGGGTTAGTATCTTTCCTAATCAAAGACCTTGGGTGGACAGGTCTACTCGCGTTGCCTTGAATGCTCGCACCGCTGCTTACAACTCTGGCCTGGCATCTGGCAATATGGACGACTACAAGGTAGAGTCCTACCGACTGCGAAGGGCAATGAAGGATGCAAAAAGGAGATACCGGGACAGGATGGAGACGTAGACAGAGCAACAGGACACCAGACGCCTTTGGCAGGGGCTACGGACTATAACTAGCTACAGGTCCAGCACCCCCTCAACCGGAAGTGCTGGCTCCTCCTTAGCTGATGACCTGAACTCTTTTTATGCACGGTTCGAGACGGGTAACACCCCCAGCTCGCCGTCTAAAAACAACACTGACAGCGCGCTGGCTAGCGAGGCTGGAGGGGGATCCACCGCCGGGGATGTGCACACATTCTCGGTGTTCGAGCCGCGGGACCTAACATCGCGCGGCTCGGCCGCGGGACCTAACATCGCCCGGTGCGGCTCGGCCGCGGGACTTAGCAGCGCACGGTTCGGCCGCGGGGCCTTCCATCGCTCGGCTCGGTCACGGGACGTTTCAGCACCCGGTACGGCTCGGCCGCGGGGCCTTCAATCGCCCGGCTCGGCTGCGGGACGTTTCAGCACCCGGTGCGGCTCGGCCGCGGGGACTTCCATCCCCTTGTGGGGACTGTGCGGGTCGGTCGGGGACGAGCTGTCTGTCCGTGGGCGTGGGGAAGAGAGTGGAAGTTTTGTTGCCTCCATCACAGTGAGGGGGTGTTTGGAGTTTGATGTTTGTGTTGGGGTCATGTGTCTTGTGTTCTTTTTTTTTTGTGTGTGTGACTGCAATGTAATTTCATTCGGTACCTCGGTACCGAATGACAAATAAAGCTCTGTATTCTGTATTCTGTATGACGTGAGGAGGCCTCTGACGCGTGTGAACACGAGGAAAGCTGGAGGCCCAGATGGTACAGCTGGGGGAGTACTAAAGTCTTGTGCTACTCAGCTTGCTCCAGTGCTCACCACAATATTCAACCTCTCCTTGGCAAAGTCCGTGGTCCCTGCATGCTTCAAAAGATCCATTATTGTACCGGTGCCAAAGAATGCCTCTCCAGCTTGTTTGAATGACGACCGACCGGTGGCCCTCACCTCGGTTGTCATGAAATGCTTCGAGAGACTAATCAAGAACCACATCTGTGCCCTCCTTCCTCACAACATGGACCCGCTGCAGTTCGCATACCATCCGAACAGGTCCACGGATGATGGGGTCTCCCAGGTTCTGCACACCGCTCTCTCTCATCTGGACAGCCAGAAGGGGGGCTATGTGAGGATGCTGTTCATTGACTTTAGTTCAGCTTTCAATACCATAGTCCCCAGCAGACTGGTTGAGACGCTGCTGGAACTGGGGCTTAGCACCCCTCTGTGTGCCTGGGTCCTGGACTTTCTCACCGCCAGGCCCTAAGTGGTCAGGATGGGGGAACACACATCTAGCTCCCTCACCCTGAACATAGGATCCCCCCAGGGCTGCGTCCTTAGCCCCCTACTGTACTCCCTGTACACACATGACTGTGGGGCCAGGTTCAGCTCCAACTCCATTATCAAGTTTGCTGATGACACCGTGGTGGTGGGCCGGATCTCCAACAACGATGAGAAGGCCTACCGGGAGGAGGTGGCTGATCAGGACAGCAGCCTCCTCTTGAATGTCACAAAAACTAAGGAGCTGATTGTGGATTTTAGAAGGGCTCAACATCCAAGGACGTACACGCCACTGGAAATAAATGTGTCTACTGTGGATAGGGTGAGCAGTTTTAAATACCTGGGAGTCCGCATCACAGAGGATCTGACGTGGGCAATGCACATAGCCGCACTGGTGGGCAAGGCAAAGCAGCGCCTTTACCACCTTAGACAGCTGAGGAAATTCAGAGTGTCTCTGAGGATCCTTCATTGCTTCTACTCTGAGGCTGGAGAGAGCATCCTGTCCGGCAACATCACAATCTGGTTTGGGAACAGCTCTGCCCAGGACAGGAAGGCCCTGCAGAGAGTAGTGCGTTTGGCAGAACGCACCATGGGAACTACACTCGCCCCCCTGCAGGACCTATACATCAGGAGGTGCAGATCAAGAGCTAGCAAGATTATGGGGAACCCCTGCCACCCCAGCAATGGACTGTTCCAGCTGCTACGGTCAGGCAAACGCCTCCGCTGTCATGCTGTGAAAACGGAGAGGATGAGACGGAGTTTCTTCCCACAGACCATCAGGACTGTTAACTATTATAACTCCAGGACTAAATTTTCTTTTCTGTATTAATTTTCATTGATATGCTGTAATTGTAACTTTTTTTGGTACAATCCGCAGGCATTGCCACTTTTATTTCACTGCACATCGTGTATGTGTATGTGACAAATAAACTTGACTTGACCTTATGACTACCTTAAAGCTTACTGAGTTGTGGTGAACTGTTCACAAGAACCACCTCCACAAAGGCTTGCTCCACCTATATCCCAGTACAACTCCCTCCCTGTAGGCCTCTCGACCCATTGGTGTAAAACCCTGTCCTGGGTGTATTTAACAGCTTCTACCCTGTCTACCTCATCCAGTCATCATTCTTTTCTCCTTGCACAATGTTACATCCAAAATAGCCTTTTCTCCAGTTGGATTTTAACATATTGATCTATCTCACACATTCCTTGAATTCTTCACCTTTTTACAGTGAAGTGCCCCGCTCCAAGCTGCACAAAGATTAATGTCCTTTAGTGATTATTACATTATCTTTCCTGATTTATGCCATGCCCAATTTTAACCCTTTATTTAGTGACCTATAGATTATTGTCTGATCTTTGTTTCAATCTACTGATTCTAATTCCACATCATGATTTGCCCAGATCATTTCATACTTCTCAACGATCTCGTCCATGATTAGTAGCTCTGACCCTCCTCTTCATTCCCTCTTGTCCGTTGCTGCCTGATGTCCGATATCCCAGAGCATTCACGTCCCATCTGTGGTTAACCTGCAGCCACAGTTCTGTACTGGCTCCGAGATCATAACCATGTCCCTCCTTGTGCCATTAATCCATGTAACTGGAGATGATTGCAGCGTAGATACACACCCTTTTGCCATTCCTCCGTATTTTAACCCAGCCGGTTTCCTCTTACTGCTTTTCTATCTTCCACTTCCTGTTTGTGCTTCCAGAATTCATTTTCTACAGCTCCCATCCGCTGCTGATCTTGTTTAAACCTCCCCCAAATCTCCAGCAGACCCCACCCTGCCAGGAGATGGTTTCTAGTCCTGCTGACATGCAACCCAATTGATTTGTACAGATCCCCTGGCCAGAAATTGTCCCAACAATTCAAAACTCTGCAGCCTCCTCACCTGCACTCTCACTCCATACACATTCAGGTCTTTATGGCCGTCTCGCCAGCCTGTGGCAGTGTTGGCCACTTCCTACACACTCCTTTATCTCAGTCACTGGAGGATCCAGATACCTCCCATGTGGCACTCCACCTGGCTGCCCTGCCCAGCCCTGCCATGCCCTGCCATGCCCTGCCCAGCCCTGCCCAGCCCTGCCCAGCCCTGCCATGCCCTGCCCTCAAAGCTCCAAGCACCTGGTCTTGAGACATTCCTCAATTTGGTACATATGGGGCTGAGATGTAGAAATAATGAAAACCCCCAAGTATTAGATAACATAGAAATTTAGAAAATAGGTGCAGGAGTAGACCATTCGGCCCTTCCAGCAAGTACCGCCATTCAATATGATCATGGCTGATCATCCAAAATCAGTACCCCGTTCCTGCTTTCTCCCCATACCCCCTCGATTCCATTAGCCCTAAGAGTCATATCTAACTCTCTCTTGAAAACATCCAGTGAATAGGCCTCCACTGCCTTCTGTGGCAGAGAATTCCACAGATTCACAACTCAATGGGTGAAAAGGTTTTTCCTCATCTCAGTCCTAAATGGCCGACCCCTTATTCTTTAACTGTGACCCCTGGCTCTGGATTCCTCCAACATCGGGACCATTTTTCCTGCAGCCATGCTTTACCAACCTCAGTAACGAGGACTTGAGCACCCATCCCAAATTGTCCAAGATGCCCTGCCAATCCTCCGTAAGATCCTAACCCGTCCCAGAGTAGGTAAAGCTATGAAGGTGCTCATTAAAAGCACTCACTGTGGCTTGTAAATAGCCCATGCCACGGACAGGTGACTGTTCCCCACATCACGTAGTAACGATGGGGACCTGCTGGGCTCCATTGTGCCAATATTTGGAGGACACAAGAACCATTTGGCAGGCATTGCACGTCATTGAGAGACCAGAGAGGAGGTGCCACTAGTTGCATCAAGGAGCCCTTCACATACACCATTATCTAGATTGACACAGGATCACAAGAAGCTAGTGCCCTAAAAGGCAAGAAGCTACTTTGAACAGAGTAAATTCACAAACTCCAGATTGGAGAACTCTCAGAGTTTAGTTAGTCCACAAATGCCACCTCTAATGACCTGCCTGGGGACATTTTGTCAGAATATCCTGTGATTAAGATCCTACTTATAACATAGCAACAAAAGGCAGAAATATCAAGTTCCTCGCTTTCACAGCTGACCTCTATTTTGTGATATTACATTGTGTGCCAACACCATTGCAACATTAAACATGAAAACAAATCACACAATCTAACCATCTTTAATCAAACTATCTTTACTGGACTTTATCTTGCACTATCTTGCCCTTTATCCTGTATCTACTCTGTGGGCTGCTTGATTGTAATCATATATAGTTCTTTTTGCTAACTGGTTAGCACGTAATAAAAACACGTAGCACTGTGCTTTGGTACACGTGACAATAAACTAAACTAACCAAGGGCAAATGTGGACAACGGTGTTGGCAATAACATGCAAGAAACGTACACGAGAGCATGTTGTGAGTAGATGACTGGACTTCTTTCACATTGCAGTACAAGATCTTTCACTGCATAAACTTCCTGCCCAGTCGTTGTTTTTTAAGAAACATTGACACCCCGCACCAGGAAAGTGTTTCAGGATGTCTAGAAGGCAAGAGGCTTTGCAGAAATGTGATCCTTCCCATTCCCTACAGGGCTCAGGCCTCAAGACTGTGTTGGACCCTGGGCTTGAGTTCCAAGTGTGGAACTCCACACACCGATGGGCCACTCCGGGAAGGGAGCCACTCACCCACCACACAACTAGTACCAGGGCACTCCGAGTTAAAATCCATACCCTGGTTACAGAATCTAGGTCTCAAATCAGTCAGATAGGCCCCGACGTTGGGTCAGAACAATTACTGCTCGTCCTAACATCTAATTCAGACAGTCACATTAGTGACCAATGTTGGTTATATGTACAGAATAAACCTCCCTCAGTACTGTGTGATCACACACTTCAAGGGCGAGAGCAGTGTAGGCCAGATGCAGGATAAAGCTCCCTCCACATTGTCTTGTCACACATTACAAAGGTCAGGTTTCACCGAGGATTGAAGAGTTTCTTAAGTCCAGTCAACTGGTCATATAATCAATGTAGTGATTTGAATATCAATAGCTGATAAAACATAAGGGATTTTTGAGGGACACCGGACTAGTGCAGGACAAGAGTACTGGGAGTAATGGAGCAGGTACAGGGAGACAAATAGTTCAGCCCTGCTTTTACCTCTTGCACTCGGCTGTTTACTGGTCGGACCTGTCCGTTATATCCCCATGTATCTGCTGTAAAAGCGATGTTGTTGGGGGACCCAGTGCTGACAGAAGCCCAGGAGTGGCAAGTCTGTAGTGGCGAGATGAAAGGTGAGAGCTGGATACCACCACATTTCCCCTCTTGGCCCCTCAATGGGAATTTCACCGTTGTTAGTCTGAATTTATGAACCCAGTGGTGTGAACTGCACAGAAATCCACTTCTCCAGGTGGGTGAGATGCAAGCACAAGGACAGGGATGAGTTTCTCTAGCCCCTTTTCATCTTATTCCGGATGTACCAAAGGGCATTAAGGCCAAATGTGACATTTCTTAAGCATAGTTACCACTGTAAAAGCAAGAAACACAGCAGCAAACTTGAGACAATTGCAGTAATGTTAAAACCATGGGTTTCTGAGGTATCGGCCGAGATATGTTGACCTCCTCTCGAGATCCTTCAACATCCTGGCAAGAGCACGTTGGCCTGTGTTGAACAGTTCAGCCCAAGTGTGGCAACTCTAACCGGCTGGTCTCTCAACTCTTCCTCCTGAGATGACAAATTTCCCTTGATGGCAGCAACAAAGTTAGGCTATCCAACACAACTCCAAATGACCAAGAAATAAAGTGAAAGACCACAGCAATGGCTGAGAAGTGCAGGTACAATGTGCCCTAAGCCCTCCACTAGAGCTGGTCTTCCTCAACCCTGACATAGTTAACAGTGTGATCATAGCTGAACAGCCAGAGATTCCAGAACATTTCAACATTGAGAATATTGGCACCAGCCTCTCCTCCACCTCCCCACCTCACTATGTGGCGGTGGACGTGCACACGATCCCTGCCTCGTGGGCTCAGCACGAAGTCCGTACATAGAATGAAACGGATAGAAACGAGACTACCCACTCCAATTCCAAACATTAATCAACTCCCAAAACAAACATAAGCCAGCTGTTGGAGTACTAGATCAGGGAATGTCTCACTGTGGAATACAGGGTCCATGTGTATCAGTACCATCATATATCCCAACTATACAGGGTCCATGTGTATCAGTACCATCATATATCCCAACTATACAGGGTCCATGTGTATCAGTACCATCATATATCCCAACTATACAGGGTCCATGTGTATCAGTACCATCATATATCCCAACTATACAGGGTCCATGTGTATCAGTACCATCATATATCCCAACTATACAGGGTCCATGTGTATCAGTACCATCATATATCCCAACTATACAGGGTCCATGTGTATCAGTTCCATCATATATCCCAACTATACAGGGTCCATGTGTATCAGTACCATCATATATTCCAACTGTGCATGGTCAATAATACAGGGTCCATGTGTACAGTACCATCACAATATGCACTGGGCCAAAAAGCACATTGCTGGTGAATGCACAGGCAGGGCTGAGGCACGCAGGAAACGGCAACTGGGTCAGATAAGAGATTTATTGTCATATACAGTAAAGTACAACAGCCACTGGTATGAAAGAAGGGTCTGGTACACACATGGATATGCAGGGAGTGGAGGCATTTGGATCACCTGCAGACAGAGATTAGTTTAACTTGGCATCATGTTAGCTTGGAAATAAAGACCCCAAAATCTCTCGGAGACATAGACCAAAGGTCCATATACACCATCCATCGCAGGTTCCCAGGCAGACGCAGAGTGTAGCTCGGTCTATTACTAACGGCCTAATTCACCTCTACGGTAACAATGCATCAGAGGTTGGCAAAGGCTCACTGCCTAATGTGTAATATAGAATAGCACAGTACAGGAGTAGGCCCTTCAACCCACAATGTCAGACAATGAAAAGTATGCAAACAAAGTGACGATGATAAAAGAAACAGGCCATTCTTAGCTGTTTGTCGGGTGAAAATGAGAAGCTTTGCTAATGTTCCTGTGTTGATGGTATCGAGGAGGAAGTGTTGTCACCAGTTCTTCCTGATTGTGGTCTGCAGATAAGGAAGTCATGGATCCAATTACATAGGGATGGGCTGAGACTCAACTCTCCACGTTTGGTCAGGTTTAGAGAGCGTGATGGTGTTGTCGATTGAACAACAGCCTGACGTACGTGTATTTATTGTTGAAGTGGTCCAGTGCAGAGTGGAGAGTCAGGGAGAGCACTGTGCATCTGTGAGGCAGTGGACAGACTGTAGTGGGTCTCTTACTAAGGAGGAGTTGTCATGCAAAATGTCTAACCTCTGAAAGCACCTTCACCATGAGTCAGTGGCGCTCGGAACGGCAGCACCGGCCCAGTGCTTCCTCCAGCACAAAGGTCAGCAGTGGGTTTATGACCAACGCTCGACCTTGGAGGAACGCAGTCCTGTCCAGTGACCTTATGCCAGCAGTCCCTACCCACTTACCAGCCTGGCTTCCTCAGTGAGGTTCAGGTAGATTCCCAGATAGAGACAGCATGCTGCACACAAACGGTGCTATCTCAAGGAGTCTGCCCGCCAATGACACACTGCTTGAATTCTGCATTCCCTTCTAACCCAGCCCCATTGCACCGTGCACCTCTGCCTGAGCCCCACTGCACCGTGCACCTCTGCCTGAGCCCCACTGCACCGTGCACCTCTGCCTGAGCCCCACTGCACCGTGCACCTCTGCTTGAGCCCCACTGCACCGTGCACCTCTGCCTGAGCCCCACTGCACCGTGCACCTCTGCCTGAGCCCCACTGCACCGTGCACCTCTGCCTGAGCCCCACTGCACCGTGCACCTCTGCCTGAGCCCCACTGCACCGTGCACCTCTGCCTGAGCCCCACTGCACCGTGCACCTCTGCCTGAGCCCCACTGCACCGTGCACCTCTGCCTGAGCCCCACTGCACCGTGCACCTCTGCCTGAGCCCCACTGCACCGTGCACCTCTGCTTGAGCCCCACTGCACCGTGCACCTCTGCCTGAGCCCCACTACACCCATTGTTTGTTACTTTTCCCACATCAGAATTGACAACCTTCCCAAGCGAAGAGCCCCCTTGACAGTGTGGCCTCAGCACCATGCCTGACTAACCCTTTGACAATCTGTCTACATCATTGTCAACTACTGGATCACCATTTGCAATCCTCATCACAAACCTCAGAAACCTCAGAGGAATGAATGCACACTGCTACTGCACCACAGAGCACCCAGCCTGCAATCACCAGAGCTGCAGCCAAACTGGGGCAGGAACGTGTTGCTGCCTAGTTGCCCCGTGCACCTCTGCCGACTGCCTGAGCCCCACTGCACCGTGCACCTTTGCCGACTGCCTGAGCCCCACTGCACCGTGCACCTCTGCCTGAGCCCCACTGCACCGTGCACCTCTGCCTGAGCCCCACTGCACCGTGCACCTCTGCCTGAGCCCCACTGCACCATGCACCTCTGCCTGAGCCCCACTGCACCTCTGCCTGAGCCCCACTGCACCATGCACGTCTGCCTGAGCCCTACTGCACCGTGCACCTCTGCCGACTGCCTGAGTCCCACTGCACCGTGCACCTCTGCCTGAGTCGCACTACACCGTGCACCTCTGCCTGAGCCCCACTGCACCGTGCACCTCTGCCTGAGCCCCACTGCACCGTGCACCTCTGCCGACTGCCTGAGTCCCACTGCACCGTGCACCTCTGCCTGAGCCCCACTGCACCATGCACCTCTGCCTGAGTCCCACTGCACCGTGCACCTCTGCCTGAGCCCCACTGCACCGTGCACCTCTGCCGACTGCCTGAGCCCCACTGCACCATGCACCTCTGCCTGAGCCCCACTGCACCGTGCACCTCTGCCTGAGCCCCACTGCACCGTGCACCTCTGCCGACTGCCTGAGCCCCACTGCACCATGCACCTCTGCCTGAGCCCCACTGCACCGTGCACCTCTGCCTGAGCCGCACTACACCCGTTGTTTGTTACTTTTCCCACATCAGAATTGACAACCTTCCCAAGCGGAGAGCCCCCTTGACAGTGTGGCCTCAGCACCATGCCTGACTAACCCTTTGACAATCTGTCTACATCACTGTCAACTACTGGATCACCGTTTGCAATCCTCATCAAATGATCACTCAACTCACTGTTTGGCTTCATACGACAGGAACCAGGAGTGGACCACTCGGTTCCTTGGGCCCACTCTGCCATTTACAAGATCATGACCAATTTAATTCTTGCTCGAATTCTGCATTCCCTTCTAACCCAGCACCCCTTCACCCCTTCCTGATCAAGAACTTGTCTACCTTTAAAAATATTTAAAATAAAATATTTAGCTACAAGACTCACAAGTATCAGAAAAAAAGTCTTCCGTCTTAAATGATTGACGCCTTATTTTTAAATAGTAACCCATAGATTCAGATTCTCCCACAAGAAGAAACATGTGGGACAGAAGGGCGTGCAGCGTAGGTTCACTAGGTTAATTCCCGGAATGGCGGGACTGTCGTATGTTGAAAGGCTGGAGCGATTGGGCTTGTATACACTGGAATTTAGAAGGATGAGGGGGGATCTTATTGAAACATATAAGATAATTAGGGGATTGGACACATTAGAGGCAGGAGACATGTTCCCAATGTTGGGGGAGTCCAGAACAAGGGGCCACAGTTTAAGAATAAGGGGTAGGCCATTTAGAACGGAGATGAGGAAGAACTTTTTCAGTCAGAGAGTGGTGAAGGTGTGGAATTCTCTGCCTCAGAAGGCAGTGGAGGCCAGTTCGTTGGATGCTTTCAAGAGAGAGCTGGATGGAGCTCTTAAGGATAGCGGAGTGAGGGGGTATGGGGAGAAGGCAGGAACGGGGTACTGATTGAGAGTGATCAGCCATGATCGCATTGAATGGCGGTGCTGGCTCGAAGGGCTGAATGGCCTACTCCTGCACCTATTGTCAATTGTCTATTATCATTGCCACATCCCTCTGTCAAGACCAAGTTCCCCCTTGTTCTGCCACCTGCCAGCAGATACCATGCATAGCCTATACGGCCTTCATTACACGACAACATACCTATTGTTGTAGTAGTTCAGAATTTGTTTATTATTCTGGTAAACAAATTCTGAACGACCACAACCACATTAACACACTTCCTTAAATAAGGATATTTATTCACAAAATGCTGGAGTAACTCAGCAGGTCAGGCAGAGAAGGAATGGGTGACGTTTCGGGTTGAGACCCTTCTTCAGACTGAATAAGGAGTCCTTAAATAAATTCCTTAAATAAGGAGGTTGAATCCATGCACAGTTCCCAGATGAATTTTCACCAACGTCCTCGCCGACTGAAGCATAACTTCCAACTTTTGCATTTAATCTCTTTCCCAGTGAAGAATGCTGTTAGCTGCCCCAGCTTCATGCTGCACCTGCAAACCTGCCTTTGCCAAATCACCAACGACCCCCAATGTCTCTGCAGCTTCATGCTGCACCTGCAAACCTGCCTTTGCCAAATCACCAACGACCCCCAATGTCTCTGCAGCTTCTTGCTCTGCAATCTTTCACTATTTAGATACAAGGCTTTTTTTGTTTGTGCTGCCAAAATGGACAATCGCAAACTTCCTCATGATACACTCCAGTTGCCTGATCGTTGTCTTCACATTTAACCTACATTGTATGGGAGTGTCCTTGTCTGAAGAAGGGTCTCAACCCCAAACCTCACCCATTCCTTCTCTCCAGAGATGCTACCTGTCCCGCTGAGTTACTCCAGCTTTTTGTGTCTATTCTTGCATCACAACTTGCATCCAACCCATTTGTGTCACTGGCATGTTTGTTGGTGCATACATCGTGGTTTCTATACATTGTGAACATTACAGTACCAGCCCTGTCCCCACTCCACAACACAGCACACCTGAGCAATGGGAAATGGCCTGCCAGCTAGCTCTGCCAGCCAACTCATCTTCCATACACACCAACCTGTTTCCTTCCACACCATAGCCTTTTATTTTGCCCACAATAAACTTTGATGCTGCCTCTGTCCAAGTTGGATACTTTTACTGGTATATTTTTGACATTGTTCCCAATGTTGGGGGAGTCCAGAACCAGGGGCCACAGTCATAGAATAAAGGGGAGGCCATTTAAAACTGAGGTGAGAAGGAACTTTTTCAACCAGAGTGTTGTGAATTTGTGGAATTCTCTGCCACAGAGGACAGTGGAGGCCAAATCACTGGATGGATTTAAGAGTTAGATAGAGCTCTAGGGGCTAGTGGAATCAAAGGATATGGGGAGAAGGCAGGCACGGGTTATTGATTGTGGACGATCAGCCATGATCACAATGAATGGCGGTGCTGGCTGAAAGGGCCGAATGGCCTCCTCCTGCACCTATTTTCTATGTTTCTGTTTCTAAAACATGCTAATGACATATCAATGGACTATCAAAGAAAGTTGTTAATTGGGCACCAAAAACAAAACACAAGATCTGTATTGGAACCAAAAGGTACGGATGAGGCAGTGGGTGGGAATTTGCCACCAGCAGGGGGAATGCTAAAGCCCCCGTATGGGAGAGGGAGCAAACAGATTGGCTCGGAAAAGACAAGAAACATAGAAAATAGGTGCAGGAGGCTAGTTTTAGTCTAGTCTTTTCAATCTTTTCTCATATGACAGTCCCGCCTTCCCAGGGATCAATCAGTCCCAACGCTAAACTGCCTCAATTACAAGGATGTCCTTCCTCAAATTAGGAGATCAAAACTGTACACAATACCCCAGATGTGGTCTTACCAGTGCCCTATACAACTGCAGAAGAACCTCTTTACTCCTAAGTTATGGTCAACATGGCATTAGCTTTCTTCACTGCCTGCTGTACCTGCATGCCAACATTCAGTGACTGGTCTACAAGGACACGCAGGTCTTGCTGCACCTCCCCCTTACCTAACCTGAGAAAAGAAAGAGAGAAAGAGAGAGAGAAAGAGAGAGAGAAAGAGAAGAGAAAGAGAAGAGAAAGAGAAGAGAAAGAGAAGAGAAAGAGAAGAGAAAGAGAAGAGAAAGAGAAGAGAAAGAGAAGAGAAAGAGAAGAGAAAGAGAAGAGAAAGAGAAGAGAAAGAGAAGAGAAAGAGAAGAGAAAGAGAAGAGAAAGAGAAGAGAAAGAGAAGAGAAAGAGAAGAGAAAGAGAAGAGAAAGAGAAGAGAAAGAGAAGAGAAAGAGAAGAGAAAGAGAAGAGAAAGAGAAGAGAAAGAGAAGAGAAAGAGAAGAGAAAGAGAAGAGAAAGAGAAGAGAAAGAGAAGAGAAAGAGAAGAGAAAGAGAAGAGAAAGGGAATATTGAAGAGGTTGGAGAGCTGTCCACGTCCAGGTGCATCTCAGATTAGTCAGCAAACCACAAACCAAAGTTACTAATGCTCCAGCCGCAACCTCAGCCCGCTCCTGGTGCAGGC
>NW_027601952.1:0-59619 GCF_053455715.1 Rhinoraja longicauda | reverse complement strand
GCAAGCAGGCCCAACTCGCCGGCCACACGACGGAGAACACCCCACAGGCCTACAGATCCGGCGCGAAGTCCCGACGGTCGGGGTCCCTCGAGGAAGGAGTCCCGGCCGTCGGAGCGTCGAAGTCGGAGCGAGTCGGGCCGAGTCGGAACATCAAATTCGGAGCGAATCGGCCAAGGACGGAACCTCAAGGCTGGAGCGAGTCGGACTGGGGTCGGACTCTCGAGGTCGGGGCGCACCTCAATGAATAAAGCGGGACCTGGTCTGGAGCACCGCCGAGAACTGTGGGGTGTTTAAAGATTGCTGCCGACATATTCTCCTCCCTATCATGACCGGGCAATTGACCACATTCTCACAGGGGGCTAATTGGATCTCTTCATTTACATCAGCCTCTGATCTGTGGGGAAATGCCATTGGATGCAATTAGGGAAATTGCACGTAAGGTGACGCACATAGTCGCTCAAGCCATCTGGAGGACATGGCAGTTTCCAGCATATATTACCAACACATCCAACAGGTACATTCTTACCTTGAAAAAAACGTCAAAAATCCAATTTTTGTGCTGTAAAAAATAAGGAAGAGGCTGGAGGATCTAGCGGAGGAAGAGGAACCAGGAGAAGGGCTGCCATGTCTGCGGACGCAAGAAGCAGCTGGGAAGATGTCTGGCCAGCTGGCGGGACAAGGGGAAACATGGCCGGGAAGGGAAGCAGGAGAGCAAAAGGAGAAGAAGAGGAGGAGGAGGAAAGAACGGGATTGAGCGAGCTGGGAGAGGAGCAGCGGGAAGAACCCGAGCCGAGGGGCCTGGAAGTCTGCAGGGCCAGAAGCAGGCAGCGCTGGAGGTCGGCGACCCGTCTGAGGGCGAAGGGCCCAGGGAGGAAGGGCTCGATGGCCTTGGAAGAGGAGGCGGTGGAAGATGAGGAGGAGCGGAGTGTCGAGCCCGAAGAGGAGGAGGAAGAGAACTGGGGAGAGGCTGATCGGCAGCGGAGGCCAAGCAGCAGCAAGAGCTGCGCCGGGCGCTGGGACCCGAGGCGGAGGATAAGGCCACGGCTCTGCTCGGCGGCCCCAGCCATGAGGTGTTGAGCGCCGGTCAAGTGGAAGCGGACGCCGGCTGACGGAGTTGGCGAGCGGGGAGAAGGGCTGGAGGGCCATCAGGAGCGGCGAGGGGTCGAAGAGCTGCTGGAAGCAAGGCGCGGAGCAGGGGCGCCGAGCCTGGAGGAGCGAGGAGGACAGGAATGGGGAGAGGTGTCGGAACACTCGGAGCGCCTGGAGGGAGCCGGAGACGCGCTGATGGGAGAAGACGGGTGAAGCTGAGCTGCAGCAAACTGCAGCCGCAACATTCAACTGCAACACTCTCATTAAGACTGGAAAATTGTTCCACAACAGAAGTCGTTCCAAACATAAAATAGAAGAAAAAGACTAAGCAATGAGGGCTGCACTGTAAGTGACTGCCTTCAGTACATGGCGTGTACGTAGGCGTTGCGTGGCAACAGTACGGGTCAGGGGTTGTGACCTTGCCTGCCATGCAATCCCCCTATGCAAGCAAAGAATTTCACTGTGGCTTGTCACTAGGGTTGCCAACTGTCCCGTATTAGCAGGGACATCCCGTATTTTGGGCTAAATTGGTTGGTCCCGTACTGGACCGCCCTTGCCCCGTGATACCGTATTAGGCCCGGAGGGGGTGGTGTAGGCCTGGACGCTGTGGACCCCGACGCTGTAGGGCCTGACTGTTTAGGTCCCGACACTCTAGGTTTCCAACATTTTAGCTCTGGATAGTCTATGTCCGGAGGCCCGGGCGCTGCCTAATGGATGTAGCCTAGCAACCCGCCTCCCAGCCCGGGTGGCCGCCATTGGTGGAGCCTGAGCACATGGCCGCTGGCTGGGTGAGTTCACGTGGGGCGCAGGGCGTTAACATCACCCTTTGTCCCTTATTTGGGAGTGAGGAGGTGACAAAACGTATTCCATAAAGTATTTGCAGCATTTCTGAATCTTATACAGCTGTCCGGCATCTGCAGATGTTTTGTCTTTTGATTACCAATTGGTTGCACTGGTTTGTTTCACCATCACCCATCAAATACCTGCAACCCTACAAATTTATCAATGTGTTTTCCAATATATTTTGAACATGGGTATTTCATCTGCTTTCGTGACATTTTCAAGCACCGTATTCCATAACCACAAATGATTGCTCTCAAACTTAATTAATAATCAATGAGGCGGATATCTGGTCTTAGACAGCATACTATCACCAGGGTGTAGCCTACTGTTCTATCAAGATATTAAACATGGAACAAGTTATTGCATTAAATTACAATGCAAATACCAATCATTGGCATTCATTTAAATCATTCCACCTTTGAAAAATAGGTCCAATGTTTTATCAAAAATAACGTTTTATTAAGTCTTTACTTAACTCCCAAATAAGGAACAAAGTGTGATGTTAACGCCCTGCGCCCCACGTGAACTCACCCAGCCAGCGGCCATGTGCTCCCGCTCCACCAATGGCGGCCACCCGGGCTGAGCCGGATGGTCAAAACGCACAGTGATCCGGCACAGATCTACTTGCACTTTATTCTGTCTTAAAACTGTTACAATTTGTTTCGTTGGGTTGTTGTTGTTAAAATTAATTAAATTATTGCATCGTATGGGAGGCGCATTCCCAATCTCGTTGTACCCCTGTACAATGACAATAAAGATATATTGTATTGTATTGTATTGTATTGTCTTTTTGGGAACACATTCCTTTTATTGCAAATACACATCTATTTCTATTATCTATTCTACAAAGGCAGAATAAATGTTCCTCAAAATTAGCATAAACTTAAAATGTATATTGTATATGTATATTGTTGTTGCCAAGTACATTTACTGCATATGTGCTTTATTATCAAACAAAGTCATCAATTTCTGCCCAGAGTACAAAAGGGCAGAGTAAGAGGCAATTTCCAACAAACAGACCTACTACCTTTCCATCAGCATCATCAAATCCCTCACTCGCAATAAACAAATAGTAAAATGCAGGCCAGAAGTACTAAACAAACACAGGTACAAAAGAGAGTTACAAGCTGGGTGGTTTGCAGCAAGTAAACCATTGGTTGTAAGACATCCGTGTGACTGCAGTTCCAACATTCAAGAAGTGTGAAACCATTCAAGGAAATATAACCTGAATGGTTTGAGGGTATCCTTCCTTGAATGGTCTGAAGAAGGTACCCAACCTGAACTCTCACCGATCCATGTTCTCCAGAGATACTGCCTGACCTGCTGAATGTCTGCAACACTTTGTGTCTTTTTTTCAGGGAAGGATACTGTTGATTGGCAACTCATCCACCATAACAGCACTGTGGCCACTTAGTGCACCAGCTACTGCAACTCCCCGATATTTCATCAGCAGCACCTCCCTAAACTGAAGCACAAAAGCAGAAACTACAAGAGTAGATATGGCAGAGACTGAATGAAGAACAATTGTTTTGAATGGTTGAAAGTTCAAATTCCCTGTTATCTCCTTATAAACATTTTAAGTAACTGATGCTCCAGAAGAGTTGGCAGTATGGCCAGTTGTTTGTCTGTGCCTCGCTTCCTGTGGCCCTTCGGCCCCTTGCCGCTCCTGCTGGCTCTCCAGCCCTTCTTCCCACTCGCCATCTCCATCAGCCGGGCTCCATGTCCACTTGGAAATCAACACCTCGTGGCTGGAGCCGCCGAGCAGAGCCTTGGCCTGGTCCGTGTGGCTCCCAGTGCCCAGCGCATGGCCCAGCTCTTGCTGCTGCTCGGCCTCTGCTGCCGATCGGCCTATCCCTGGTCCTCTTCCTCCTCTTCGGGCTCGACACTCAAGATTCAAGATAGCTTTATTTGTCATCCAATATTGGACGAAATTCAGTCACCCACAGTCCAACAATAAAAGCATTAAATAGGCATTAAAATTACACAACCCCAAAAACACACAAAAAAAGAAACATCCATCAAAGAAACATCCATCACAGTGAGTCTCCTCCAGTCCTCTCCTCACTGTGATGGAAGGCCACAATGTATTTTCCCTTCTCCTGCTGTCCTCTCCCGCGGTCAGGTTGTTCTCCTCCTCTTCCACGCTGCCTCCTCCAAGGCCATCGAGCACGGCTCCCTGGGCCCTTCACCCTCAGGCGGGTCACCGAACTCCAGCGCTCACTGCTTCTGCCCCTGCAGACCCTCCAGTCCCCTTGTCTTGGGTTCTTCCCGCTGCTCCACTCCCAGCTCGTTCAACCCCGTCCTTTCCTCCTCCTCCTCCTTCTCCGCTTCTTCTCCCCCCGGACGGCTGCCCTCTGCTTCTCGGCCTTGCTCTCCTGCCTCCCTGCCCAGCTACGTTTCCCCTTCTCTCGCCGGCTGGCCAGACGTCTTCCCAGCTGCTTCTTGCGTCCGTGGGCTTGGCAGCCCTTCTCCCGGTTCCTCTTCCTCCGCCGGAACCTCCAACTTCTTCCACATTTTTGAACAGCACAAAAATTGACCATTTTGGCTTTTTTTTCAAAGTAGGAACTTACGTATTGCATGTGTTACTAGTGTATGCCAGAAGTTGCCATGTCCTCCAGATGGCTTGAGCGACTCCGTGTGTCACGCCCATTGACCTTACGACCTTACGTGCAATCCCCGTATACAATGGCAGAGCACCTTAAAGGGAGGAAAAAGAAAGTCTCATCGCACAATTTGGCCAATTTATTTTTCACTAATCCATTTTGCCACTCGACTACTCCATACAATTGTGGAATGTGCGGGCAAGTGAAATGATGTTTGTTTTGCAAAACTTTTGTTAATTCCATTTCCAGCACCACCTTGCCTGTAAAGTGTGGGCCGTTGTCACTTGATTTCTTTTTGGGGATTCCAAACCTCGGAATCAATTCTTGTAATAAAAGTTTAGCATAATAAACCTTTGCTGGCTTTACATCGCACAAAACGTTATCCCCTTAAAACCTGTTTGTACACTACAAATGGATTAATCATGTATTGTCTTTCTGCTGACTGGTTAGCACGCAACAAAAAGCTTTTCACTGTACCTTGGTACACCTGACAATAAACTAAACTGAACTGAACTGCATTTGAAATTTGTTTAGTTTAGTATTTAATTTAGAGCGGGTCCTCAGCGACCAGCGATCACTACACATTAACACTGCTCTGCACACTCTAGGGACAATTTACACTTGTACCAAAGCAATTTACCAACAAACTTGCACTTATTTGGAGTGTGGTAGGAAACCAAAGATCTCGGAGAAAAGCCACCCGGTCACATGGAGAGTGTACAAATTCTGTACATAAGTACTCAGGGTCGAACCCGGGTCTCCTGGGCTGCAAGCGATGTAAGGCAGCAACTCTATCGCTGCGCCACCCAAGTCAAAGCACTGGAAGAACGCAATGGGTCAGGCAGCATCTGTGGAGGAAATTGTCAAGCAATGTTTTGAGTCTGGATCTCTCTCCAGAACACCAGCCTATTCTGATTTATAGGGATTTATGATTTTAAGTTAAACAGATACATGAAATGTTTTGTTGTGGCACTCGGCTATTTTTATGTGATTTAGTTGCTCTGAAAAGAGCCGTTGTTTTATGGGTAGATTACAGCTTTGTCACTTCAGCCGGTCGGTTGGATTCGCTGGTCGCCGCCTCCGTCAGGGTTTGCCTGATGTCTTCCTGCCTTGGGCCACCTTTGTTATTTTAGCTTTGGTGGATTTGGTCTTGGGATGTCTGCTGCGAACCCAGGGCTTCGATCGGCCAGTGGGCCTATGGGGACTCAGTTTCCAGGCCTGGCAATTCTTGATACACCCCAAATTTATGGAAAGCACCGAGGTGAGCTTAGCGGCTGGTTGGTTCTTGGCCTCCTGGTCCTTCGAACCCGATGAGCTTGACGATGTCTTCCCCGCGGCCGGTCTGAACGATTAAGTCGGAAAGATTCCTGGGCATTGATGCCTCTGATTTGCACTAGCGGGTGCTTCTTCTGAAGCGGCCGTTGTTGTGGCTCACATTGTAGCCCCTGGTAGACAGCTCTGTCTTAAGAGCGGCAATGTAAAGGAAAGATGCCTTTAAGCAAGAAGAATACAAATAATCCTTGCCATGAATTGAGTGCCTGATCTACAGGGAGAGGTTGGACAGGCTAAGACATTACTTATTAAAATGCAGAAGACTGAGAGGTGAACTTACAGAGGTGTATAAAATCATGGAGGGAAGCGATAGAATTTTGTATTGTCTTTTACTCGGTGTCAGGAAATTAAGAACCAAAGGACATAAGTTCAAGTTGAGGGGAAAGATTTAGTCGGAACCTTTGGATTTTTTTCATACAAAGGGTTGTTGGTATGTGGACCAAGCCACCAGTGGAGGTGGTTGAGGCAGATACTATAACAATATTTAAAATACAAATAGACAAGTCAATGGATAGTAAAGGTTTAGATGTACATTGGGCAAACCAATGGGCCATCTTGGTCAGCATGGACAAATTGGGCTGAAGGGCCTATTTCCATGCTGTAAGACTCTATGACACTTAAAGTAGATGGTATCATACACAGTGAAGATGATTATTAGAAATTACAGCAAGATCGTATCCTGAAGCTTGTCAGGAATTCAATGATTATATTTATTGCAAACATGCAAAATCCAAATAGTTAATTCACATGGGGCAGCACAGTGCTGCAACGGTACGTTTGCTGCCTTACAGCACCAGAGACCCGGGTTCGACCCTGACTACGGGTGCTGTCTGTGTGGAGTTTGTACGTTCTCCCTGTGGCCGCGTGGGTTTTCTCCGGGTGATTCGGTTTCCACTGCACTCCAAAGAGACAGGTTTTTAGGTCAATTGGCTCCTTTAAATTGAAAAATGTTCCTAGTGTACAAAATAGTGTACACTATTCGTACAGGTGATCGCTGGTTGGTGCGGACTCGGTGGGCCAAAGGGTCTATTTCCACGTTGTATCTCTCAACTAAACTTGATTGAATGAAACACGGAGTTAACGTGATTAAATTATCAGGTTAAAGTCAGTGTTTCATTAACTCATTGCCGAATTTCTGTTATCGACAAAAATAAATTGTCGTCTTTTTGCATTATTATACATGGCTCTCAAAAGAGCCTTTGGATTGTGCTGTGGTGAAGCAGAAGCCTTTATTTGCAGCTGGAGTATTTGGTGACCGATTTAATTCCTTTAGCGATGGTGTGTCCGTCCAGTTCCCTGGCCAACAGAATGCGGACGACAATCTGGATCTTCCGAGATGAGATGATCTGCTGTTTCCCGGATAAGGCGGGATGCCTCGAAGGTGATGAGCTCAAAGATGTCATCATCGAACGAGTTGATCCTCATGGCCGAGGAAGAGATGCCCGTATCCGGGTGAACCCGCTTCAGCACTTTGCAGATATAGATACTGTAGCTCTGCCTCCTTGTCTTTCTACATATTTTCACTTATTTCTCATTTTAGTGGCCGCTTTCTTCAGCCCCTTTTTAGGCATGGTCGGAGAAGGTAATTGTGCATAAAGTGTGTCGTGCGTGATATTTAATAGTTAAGACTCTCAGTCTGAAGAAAGATCTTGACCTGAAACGTCACCTATTCCTTTTCTCTAGAGATACTACACGACCCGCTGAGTTACTCCATCTTTCTGCGTCTATCTTCGGTTTAAAGCTGGACTGCAACCCAGAGTACTCAAGGAAGTAGCCCTAGAAATTGTAGATTAATTGGTGAACATATTCCAATGTTCTCTCGACTCTGGATCAATTCCTCTGGACTGCAGGGCAGCCAATGTAACTCCATTTTTTTAGAAAGGAGGAAAATAGAAAACGGGGAATTCTAGACCAGTTAGCTTTACATCGGTAGTGGGGAAGATGCTGAAGTCGATTATTAAAGATGTTATAGCAGCGCATTTGGAAAGCAGTGATGGGATCAGTCAAAGTCAGAATGGATTTATGAAATGGAAATCATGCTTGCCTAATCTTTTGAAATTTTTTGAGGATGTAACAAGTAGAATGGACAAGGGAGAGCCAGTGGATGTGGTGTATCTGGACTTTCAAAAAGACTTTGAGAAGGTCCCACACATGAGATTAGTGTGCAAAATTAGAGCACATGGTTTTGGGGGTTGGATATTGACATGGATAGAGAACTGGTTCACAGACAGGAAGCAAAGAGTAGGAATTAACGGGTCCTTTTCAGAATGGCAGACAGTGACTAGTGGGGTGCTGCAAGGCTCAGTGCTGTGACACCAGTTAATTACAATATATATTAGCGATTTAGATGAGGCAATTAAAAGTGACATCTCCAAGTCCGCGGATGACACAAAGCTGGGTGGCAGTGTGAGTTGCGAGGAGGATGCTATGAGGATGCAGGGTGACTTGGACAGGTTGGGTGAGTGGGAAGATGCATGGCAGATGCAGTATTATGTGGATAAATGTAAGGTTATCCACTTTGGTGGCAAGAACAGGAAGGCAGATTATTATCTGAATGGTGTCAGATTAGGAGAAGGGGAAGTGCAACAAGACCTGGGTGTGCTTGTACATCAGTTGCTGAAAGTAAGCATGCAGGTGCAGCAGGCAGTGAAGAAACCTAATGGCATGTTGGCTTTCATTGCGAGAGGATTTGAGTTTAGGAGCAAGGAGATCCTACTGTAGTTGTACAGGGCCCTGGTGAGACTGCACCTGGAGTATTGTATGCAATTTTGTCTCCTAATTTGAGGAAGAACATTATTGCTATTGAGGGAGTGCAGCGTAGGTTTGCCAGGTTAATTCCCGGGATAGCAGGACTGGCATACGATGAAAGAATGGGTCAACTGTGCTTGTATTCGCTGGAATTTAGGATGAGGGGATATCATAGAAACATTTAAATTCTTAGAAGATTGGACAGGGAGGATGCAGGAAAAATGTTTCTGATGTTGAGGGAGTCCAGAACCAGAGGTCACAGTTTAAGAATAAAGGGTCGGCCATTTAGGACTGAGAGGAGGAAAAACTTTTTTTCACCCTGAGAGTTGTAATTCCGTGGAATTCTCTGCCACAGAAGGCAGTGGAGGCCAATTCACTGGATGTTTTCAAGAGAGAGTTAGATTTAGTTCTTAGAGCCAAGGGAATCAAGGGATATGGCGAAAATGCCAGAACGAAGTACTGATTTTGGATGATCAGCCATGATCATGTTAAATGGAGGTGATGGCTCGAAGGGCCAAATGGCCTACTCCAGCACCTATTTTCTATGTTTCTATGTTTCTATGTTAAACCAGCAGCGACAGTTCCTTCCTACACATTACAATTTCAGAGGTTATTATCAACATCATTCATTTTGCCTTCTCTCCTTGCTTAAAGTGTGCCCTTTCCCCTTGATGATTGTAATGTTACAGTTCCATTATCATCTTATTGGAACAGTATAAAGTACATTCTTACTGTTTCACATTCTAAATTTAGTAGCTTCTTAAAGGTCAGCTCATCTTGTCTGTACAGACAGTGTTCCCAGCACTGATCCCTGTGGAATGCATCATACCATTAAAGCAGTGTGAAGTTCAAGGTGATAATACATAGAAACATGGAAACATAGAAAATAGGTGCAGGAGGAGGCAATTCGACACTTCGAGCCAGCACCGCCATTCATTGTGATCATGGCTGATCATCCCCAATCAATAACCCGTGCCTGTGTTCTCCCCATATCCTTTGATTCCACTAGCCCCTAGAGCTCTATCTAACTCTCTTAAATCCATCCTGTGATTTGGCTTCCACTGCCCTCTGTGGCAGAGAATTCCACAAATTCACAACTCTCTGGGTGAAAAGGTTTTTTCTCACCTAAGTTTAAAATGGCCTCCCCTTTATTCTAAGAGTGTGGCCTTTGGTTCTGGACTCGCCCAACATTGTGAACATTTTTCCTGCATCTAGCTTGTCCAGTCCTTTTATAATTTTATATGGTTCTATAAAATCTCCTCTCATCCTTCTAAACTCCAGTGCATACAAGCCTAGTCTTTTCAATTTTTCCTCATATGACAGTCCCGCCATCCTAGGCTTGTGTATGCTGGAATTTAGAAGGATGAGAGGGGATTTTATTGAAACATATAAGATTATTAAGGGATTGGACCCATTAGAGGCAGGAAACATGTTCCCAATGCTGGCAGTCCAGAACCAGGGCCACAGTTTAAGAATAAGGGGTAGGCCATTTAGAACAGAGATGAGGAATTTATTTTTCAGTCAGAGAGTCGTAAATCTGTGGAATTCTCTGCCTCAGAAGGCAGTGGAGGTCAATTCTCTGGATGCTTTAAAGAGAAAGCTAGATAGAGCTCTTAAAGATAGCAGAGTCAGGGGATATGGGAGAAGGCAGGAACGGAGTACTGATTGTGAATGATCAGCCATGATCACATTGAATGACAGTGCTGGCTCAAAGAGCTGAATGGCCCACTCCTGCACCTACTGTCTATTTCCTATTGTGATGTTGATGTCCTCCACCACTACTCCAAGCAAGCTCCGTGCCGCTGCAGACTACGTCCAATCTCTGCGTTCGGCCGCTTGGAGCAGCGCCTGGTCCATTTTTCCTTCCCCTTTGTCCTACTTATTGTACTCGAGTTTGTCTTGATTTTATTTATCTATAGTTTTATCTGACTTGACTGATGGCATGCACAACAAAGTTTTTCATTGAACATAATAATAACAATAAAACCAAACCTAAACCCAAACCAAAAATATAACCAGCCTGGTTCAACGACACCAGGCAAAACATTTTTACCTTGGGATTTGTTTTAATGCATTTTGACGTTGCTGCAGAATTCATTCTTTTGACATGGATTTTCCGCACAGCCATTCCTTTTCCTTTCAAGGAGAGTTGAATTTCAATATCTCGAGGCTCACCAAAAATTTATTTTAGGTATTTTTTGCAATTGAATTCAATGAATTTGAACGCGGTTGTCACTGTAGATGAAGTTTTAATGTGTAATCTGGATATTAAATGACAGGATTCTTCTCCGCCGTGTTAAAGTTCTCCCTTTCCCTTTGTAGTTGCAAAAGACAAGCCGGCCCCTGCTGTGATTAGTGCAGATGAACAAGGATTAGTGTCACAATAGGAAGTAGTGATTTTTCATCCCTCATTTGCATACCGCTGCCTATATCAGAGAGGCGCCGGGGAGTGGCACTGACCTGATACTTCATCGGGATTTTATTTTGAATTGGGCAGGTGTGAACACTTTTTAGTGCCTGTCGCTGTTTCCACAAGTGATTTGGCAGCGAGTTCCAAAGGCTTCATTTCAAAGAAGAGCTCGGAGAAAACCACCATGAAGATGAGCAGGAAGAAGAGTTACAGCGACTACATCTACCAGGTGCTAAAACAGGTCCATCCCACCACGAGCATCTCCTCCAAGGCCATGAGTGTCATCAACTCATTCGACAGGCATTTTCGAGCACCTCGACTCCGAGGCCTCCCATCTGGTGCAATACACCCGCCGCCCGGGAGATTCAGAGTTCCATCCGCCTCCTGCTGCCCGGGGAACTGGCGATATCCGCCATCTCGGAATTTATGAAAGTGGTCACCACGTCTACCAGCTCCAAGTAGAGATTTCATCTGAAGCTGCCATTTAAGAGTCACTCGAGTTTTAAATGAGACTCTAATTGATCAATAACTTTGTTGGTGTCAAGTCAAGTCAAGTCAAGTTTATTTGTCACATACACATACACGATGTGCAGTGAAATGAAAGTGGCAATGCCTGCGGATTGTGCACAAAAAAGAATTACAGTTACAGCATATAAATAAAGTTAATAAGTTACTATAGTGTAGACAAAAATGTAGTCTCTGGAGTTATAAAAGTTGACAGTCCTGATGGCCTGTGGGAAGAAACTCCATCTCATCCTCTCCGTTTTCACAGCGTGACAGCGGAGGCGTTTGCCTGATCGTAGCATCTGGAACAGTCCATTACTGGGGTGGCAGGGGTTCCTCATTGTTATGTTCAACACGGCATAAAGATAAAGTACACTCACACGTTCGTTGTCTGAATCGCACCAGCCTTTATTTATCCAGCATTCCTGGCTCTAAGAACACCCACTCATTAACATGGCACATGAATATGCATGAATACATTACACTGCTCTCCCTTTTTTTAAGTATTAAATCCAAGTACTCAGTTACAATTTTGGTGTTGTGATACTTGATTTAAATCAATACTTTTAACCATATTTACAAATTTAACCTAATTACTGGTTTGCGGTTCCTGCCTGGTCGTTTAACAGTAACAGGTGCAAAAGGCGTAACAGATGTACGTGTAGACTCAACTGTTAGCTTGTTTGGCTCTATGTTAGTACGCTGACCTTGACTAGAGAAGTCTGTTTCTTTATCTGTACTCACTGAATTTTGTGTATCAACCACAATAGTCTTTTCTAACTCACTTTCAGATGAATACTCAGGGTTTAGGAATTCATGCTCAGTTTTTGGTTCATCTTTGGCTGGAATCATTTGATCCACATGAACACTTTTGATCTTGTCTCCAACATCCACTAAGTATCTTTTTGTTCCACACACTTCCACTATTTTCCCAACATCCCATTTGTCTCGACTGGACTTGTTGGGAGGACTGAGCACACGAACTTGCTCATCTGGTTTGAAGTTCCTCTCCTTTTTGTGGAAGTCAAAGTGGTGTTTTTGACTTAACTGTTTTTGCTCAACTCTTGAGGCCAAATTGGGTTGAACTAGACTTAGGCGTATTCTTAGCCTTCTCTTCATCAACAGTTCTGCAGGTGAATAACCCGTAGTTGTGTGTGGTGTGGTTCTGTACTTCAGCAAGAAACTAGCCAAACGATGTTTCATGCTGAGCTTTGAACTACCCTGCAAAACCTGTTTCTTGAGAGCCTCTTTGACTACTCTAACAGACCTTTCCACCGCCCCATTGGAGGCTGGATGGTATGGAGGAACAAGTGTGTGTTTTACCCCGTTATGCTGCATGAACTCTTTGAACTGTTCTGAACGAAACTGAGGTCCGTTATCAGAAAAAAGTTCTTCTGGTAAACCATGACATGCAAAAATTGATCTCAACTCGTCTATGGTACGCTCAGCAGTAGTGCTTGACCCCATATGCTTAGCCTCAATCCATTTGGAATGACTATCTACTAGTACCAGAAAATTATCATGACCCTTTTCACAAAGGTCTACATGAACTCTCTGAAACGGTCTACTTGGCCATGACCAGGGTTGCAGTGGTGTTTTTGGTGGTTTACTCCGGCAATTTTGACACACGCTACATTTGCTCACCAGTGACTCAATGTCACTGTCTATACCAGGCCAATACACAAAACTTCTAGCAATTGACTTCATGCTTACTATGCCAGGATGTTCGGCATGAAGTTCGTACATAATCTTGTTTCTTAAAGACTCTGGTACAACCACTCTGTAACCCCAGTTTATGCATCCCTGCTCACATGATAATTCATGGCGTCGATTATAGAAAGGCTTCAGTTCCGAGTTTGATCCACTCTCGACTTCAGTCCAACCATTCAATGTCTGTTCATAGACACTCTTCAGCACAGTGTCCTTCTCTGTTTCAGCTGCAATTTCTGTTGCAATCACTGGAAAGTCTTCATCTACGACTTGCAGTTTGTAGATTGAGTTCTCGCTTCCCACATCAGAGTTCTCATGGGGCAATCGGGACAACGCATCTGCGACTGCGTTGCATTTGGAGCTTCTGTACTCCACCTTGCACAGAATTGCCCAGCGCTGCATCCTTGATGCCGCCATGGAAGGTATAGCTGACTTGGGACCCAGTATCGTGAGTAGTGGTTTGTGATCAGTCACAAGGGTGAATGGTCTGCCAAGAAGAAACTGGTGGAATTTCTTGATTCCGAACACAATGCTGAGTGCTTCCTTTTCTATCCGTGCATAGTTGCGCTCACTTGGTGATAGGGTGCGGGAGGCAAAAGCAATAGGCTTTTCCTGTCCGTCATCCATTACGTGGCAAATCACTGCACCTACACCATAACTTGAAGCATCACAAGCAAGTTTCATCTCACGCGTCGTGTCGTAGTGAACAAGGAGTTTGTCACTTGTCAGGTTTTTCTTGCAGATGTCGTATGCATGTTGTTGTTCCTTTCCCCACATCCAATTCTCATTCTTTTGTAACAGATGATGTAGTGGCTTTAGCACGGTTGCTAAATCTGGAAGGAATCGTGCATAGAACTGCACCATCCCAAGGAATGATCGTAGCTCTGACACATTGTTGGGCTTTGGAGCATTCGCAATTGCTTCAAATTTCACCTTCACAGGGCGTAGTCCGTTGGAATCTACTTTGAGTCCAAGGTAGATCACCTCTGATTGTGCAAATGTACATTTGCTCTTTCGTAGTTTGACGTTGTGGCAGTTCAATCGTGTGAGAACTTGCTCGAGTATCTCCAGATGTTCTTCCATGCCCACTGTGAATATCAGTAGATCATCCTTGTTGCACACACAGTGCGGAATGCCTTGCAACATTTTGTCCATGACGGACTGAAAGATTTTCGGGGAAGATTTCACACCATAGGGCAGCTTTGTGTATGAATACAAGCCCTTATGTGTGTTGATGGTCAAGCACTGCTGACTTTCTTTGTCAACATTGAGTTGGGCATAAGCGTGAGACAAAGCCAGCTTAGTGAAGACTCTTGCTCCGCTAAGTTCTGCGTACAGATCCTGCGAGGTTGGCAAAGGATACTGTTCGTCGTCAACAGCTTGGTTGATTGTGACTTTGTAGTCACCGCATAGTCGAACAGTTTTGTCAGCCTTGAGCATAGCCACAACTGGCGTTGCCCAGTTGCTCTGGTCTGTCTTCACGAGTACTCCATTCCGCTCCAACCTGTTGAGTTCTACATCCATTTGTTGCTTTAGCGCATATGGTACCGGTCTTGGTCGACAATACACAGGTGTCACATCTTGCTGCAGTCGAATGTGTGCAGAGTATCCTGTTATTCCCGTGTAACTATCAGCAAATATTTCAGCGTGTTTGCTTACGACACATCAATGCTGAAAATGTTCTCCCAGTCTAATTTTATTTTACTCAGCCAATCCTTTCCAAGGAGGGTTGGTTTATTTCTGTAGCTGGCCACTATGATGGGCAGTGTTACTGACTGTCCATTACACTGAACTTTACAATTCATTTGTCCGCACGTCTCCAAGGCTTCCCCATGAGTAGGTTCTCAGCTTGACCTTACAACTCAGACAATGGTGTCTGTGAGAACTTTGTTTCATACAGGTCTTTGCTCATGACCGAACAGTCTGCTGCCGTGTCAATGCACATATCAATTAACTGTACATTAACCAATAGTTTAATTCGAAAGTCCTGGTTGTAGGCTTATTGACATCAGTTGCATCAGTTGCATGAATGATGTACAACCCAAGTTCATTGTCATCTGGGTTCATCTCTAAGTTGTGAACTCTTTTCTGGTGTTGTCATGTGTTTCTCACTGTAAGCTTGGCCCGACATGCTGAGGCGATATGGCCTTTCTTCTGGCAGTTATAGCACTTAGCTGTTTTGAACTGACAGGATTGGGATGGGTGATTACCGTTGCAACGATAACAACTGGCTGCACTCGGCTCCCCGCCATACTTCGGTTTCACTTTGGCCCCTTTTGGATTGGCCATAGGCACTGCTTTGTGTGTATACACGGCCACTGCAGTATGTAGTGAACGAAACTCGCGAGCATTCTTTGTGCCATCTCCATTGTAGTAGCAATCTTGCATGCTATCTCAAATGTAAGATCAGGAGTGCTCATGAGTCTGGACTGAATTCGTTCGTCCACTAGACCACAAACAAATCTGTCGCATAGTGCGCGTTCGAGAAAGGTTCCAAAGTTACAGTGCAACGTTAAGTTTTTCAAGGCAACAATGTACTCACTGATTGTCTCGTTTTGCTTCTGGTTTCTCGTGCCGAATTTGTAGCTTTCTGCAATTTCCAGAGGCTCTGGGTTGAAGTGCTCCTCCAACTTCTTCATAATGTCACGGAAAGGTACATCTTTTGCCTTTATGGGCGCAAGGATATTCACGAGTACACTTCAGGTCTGATCTCCGTGAGCAGAATCGCTTTCATGCGTTCACGAACGGCCTTGTTTGTTGCAGCCACTACCTCTCCTTCACCAGTGGTCTCCGTGATGTTGTTTGCCATGAAGAACATGTTTGCTCTCTCCATATAGGAGCTGAACGGCTCTCTACTTTTGTCAAAGATGCCCAGGCTTCCGATGTAGCCCGTGGACGCTGCCATTTTGTCCCTCTCTCTTTTTTTTTTAAACAAGGGAACGAGGAGAGGTTTTTTTCTTGCACAAGCTCAGATTTCCTGCCTGTTCTGGTGTAGCAAAGCACCTAAAACTTAGCAGTACAAAAGCTATGCAAAACAAACTCAGTCTCCTCCACAATCCCATCCTCGTCGCCAATTTTGTTATGTTCAACACGGCATAAAGATAAAGTACACTCACACGTTCGTTGCCTGAATCGCACCAGCCTTTATTTACCCAGCATTCACCCACTCATTAACATGGCACATGAATATGCATGAATACATTACACTCATGATCTTGCTTGCTCTGGATCTGCACCTCCTGACGTATAGGTCCTGCAGGGGGACGAGTGTAGTTCCCATGGTGCGTTCTGCTGAACGCACTACTCTCTGCAGGGCCATCCTGTCCTGGGCAGAGCTGTTCCCAAACCAGACTGTAATGTTGCCGGACAGGATGCTCTCTACAGCCCCAGAGTAGAAGCAATGAAGGATCCTCAGAGACACTCTGAATTTCCTCAGCTGTCTAAGGTGGTAATGGTGCTGCTTTGCCTTACCCACCAGTGCGGCAATGTGTGTTGCCCATTGTAATTTTCAAAACAATGTCCAAAAAGAAACAATCAATGCTTCAAGCCCAGAATCTTCCTCAACTTGACATTCAATATACAATCAATAGAATATAAATCTTGTCCCTGGTAACTTCAAACATTTATTTGTCTGAAGAAGGGGCTCGACCCGAAACGTCACCCATTCCTTCTCTAACGAGATGCTGCCTGGTCCGCTGAGTTACTCCAGCATTTTGAGACGATTTAAAGCTGCAGTTCTTTCCTAAACATTTATTTGTCCTCTGCATATGTTGAATTTGAGGCCATGTCTAAAGTCATCCCATTGTGTTGCTCCATTTTCATTCTGCTCTTAGCTCCTTAAATCCCATATCAGTAAGTTATAGATATAATTGAGGTGACACATCTAATTCATTCGATTATTCAAGTTCAAATGGAGAAAATTGCGATATTTTCTCGTCTCAGTTTATTTCTACAAAGCCCACAGGGATTACGTGCATCTCTTTTAATCAATTTAATAGGTTAATAGCGACGTCGCCAGCTACTGAAGAAATTAAATCCAGATCAATATATCTATTTCCTGCCGTTATTCGTTTATTTGCCTCGTCAAATCGTCTAGAACAAAAAGAATTGCTACAGTTCTTATTTAAGACCTTACGTCAAATATAATCATCTAATCTTCAAATGCACCGAGCAAATAAAACAACGAATGGATTTGATAAATTTGCTCTGTGACACCCATAATTTACACAATTTGATTAGTTGTTAATGTAGGTATTAGGTGATTGCACATAAGGTCGTGAGGTCAAAGTGCATGACGCACGGAGTCGCTCAGGCCATCTGGAGGACATGGCAGCCTCCAGCATACACTACCAACACATCCGACACGGACATTCTTACCTTTAAAAAGCCACCAAAAGGCCAATTTTTGTGCTGTAAAAAATGAGGAAGAAGCTGGAGGATCCGGCAGAGGAACAGGAATCAGGAGAAGGGCTAGAAACAGCTGGGAAGACATCTGGCCAGCCGGCAGGAGAAGGGGAAACGCGGCCGGGAAGGGAGGCAGGAGAGCATAGCCGAGAAGCAGAGGGCCTCCGACCGCGGGGAGAAGAGGAGGAAAGGAGGGGTTTCAGCGAGCTGGGAGAGGAGCAGCGGGAAGAACGTGAGCCGAGGGGCCTGGAGGGTTTGCAGGGGCAGAAGCAGCGAGCGCTGGAGGTCGGCAACCCGCCGGGACCTGAGGGCAAAGGGCCCAGAGAGCCGCACTCGACGGCCTTGGAGGAGGCGGTGGAAGGTGAAGTGTCGAGCCCGAAGAAGAGGAGGAAGAGGACCGGGGAGAGGCCGATCGACAGTGGTGGCAGCCGGAGCGGAGGACCAGGCCACGGCTCTGCTCGGCGGCCCCAGCCACGAGATGTTGAGCAGTGGCCAAGTGGAAGCGGACCCCGGCTGACGGAGATGGCGAGCAGAGAGAAGGGCTGTAGGGGCAGCATGAGCGGTGAGGGGCCGAAGAGCCGCAGGAAGCGAGGTGCAGAGCACGGGCACTGAGCCTGGAGGAGCGAGGAGCGCAGGAAGGGGGAGAGGTGTCGGGACACTCGGAGTGCCAGGAGGGAGCCAGAGACGCGCTGATGGGAGAAGACCACCCGAGCCCGCTGCACTGAAAGCCCTAATGTTATTTGAACTTAAAATAATAATGTTAAAAACAGTATTTTAACATTTCCCCTTTGTCGGTTGCTTTATTATGGTCGAAGTGTAAATGCAAATTACTGAACAAAACAGGGTGGAGGTAAACTTATTTTTGAAAAGATGCCAGGGGTAAATGGGACGAAGAAGGTTGGGAACCCCTGCCCTGGTTAGCACTTGTCTGCAGTACATGGCGTGCCCTCCAGACAGCATTGCGTGGCAACAGCGCAGATCAGAGGGCATGACCTCACCTGCCGTGCAACCACTCAATAGAAGCGAAGCTTTGTAACTCGGTGACTACTTAAAGTAATTCTGTTGGAGGGCTTTGTGGCGAAATTGATATTAAATCTACAAGTTGTTAGATCTTGGGCAGGTCGAATAGAAGGGTTACATGTCGTCCTCCCCTGGAACGGATTTGCTGATTTCTTGATTGTTTGGTGGCTCTTCAAAGAGCCATTTTATAATAGACCGTTACACATTTAATTCCCCTCAAGGCGACACCGTCAACAGGTGAGGGTGGTTCCCTTTACCGGCGTCTGGGTCCGGATTTGCGTGGGCGCCCCACCGGCCGCTGGATCCGTCCGCGGACCGCCATTCTTCGTCTGCCCGGCCCGTGCCGGCGGTAGTCCCGCGCCATCCGGGGCTGGAGACAGGATCGGGCCTTGGTGCAGCAACGGTCCTCCACGGTTTGATTTGGCGCTTGGGGCCCTTCCCCTTCGCCGACGACCTCGTTTTCTTCTCCCGCTTGGGCGCCGTTGAACCTGAAGGAGACGGAGGCGCCGGTGCCACTGGTCCGCACCAGTGATCTGCTCTGCACCAGCGGTTGTTGTTACGGCTCACGTCGTAACCCGTGGCCAACAGCGCTTTCTTCAGGGCGGCCAGCAAAATGCCATGTCGCTGCTTTCTGGACGCCGCCACCGACAGGACGCGCTCCGGAACGGTGGGGCCGACCAGCGCCTTCTTGGGCCGCTGCATAGGCTGGGCCTGCGGCTGTTGTTGTTGTCGTTGCCGCCATTTCTTCACAGCCGCACCCTTATCCGGTGCTGGCCACGCCAGAGGCGGGATGGTGTTGCTTCCCCCGCCTCCTCCGCCAGAATCGCTGACATCTTCCACCTTCTGGTTCTCAGCCATGTTGGTAGCCCAGAAACCGCTCTTTTCTCCTCTCTATTGCTGAAACTAGAGGAGCGAGGAGCAGTAGCAGCCGCTTTTATGGGGCGGAGGTGGACGGTAAAGAGCAATCCCGGAAACTGCAAGGAATTCCTTCACCCGCCATCAACATTCATGTCACTTTGAGAGCGTTGGTCCAACAGCCTCTGGAACATATTTTGGCTCATATGTTCAGAACCAGACTTGCTGAGAAGCTGCTGCAACTGGGGCTTAACACTCCTCTGTGTGCCTGGGTCCTGGTCTTTCTCACCGCCAGGCCCTAAGTGGTCAGGATGGGGGGACATACATCTAACCCCCTCACCCTGAACACAGGATCCCCCCAGGGTTGCGTCCTTAGCCCCCTACTGTACTCCCTGTATACACATGACTGTGTGGCCAAGTTCAGCTCAAATTCCATCATCAAGTTTGCTGATGACACTGTGGTGGTGGGCCGGATCTCTGACAACGATGAGAAGACCTACTGGGACGAGGTGACTGATCTGGCACTCTGGTGTCGGGACAATAGCCTCCTCTTGAAAGTCAAAAATACGGAGCTGATTGTGGACTTGAGAAGGGCTCAACATCCAAGGACGTACACGTCACTGGAAATAAATGGGTCTACTGTGGATAGGGTGAGCAGCTTTAAATACCTGGGAGTCCACATCAAAGAGGATTTGACATGGACAACACACATTGCCGCACTGGTGGGTAAGGCAAGGCAGCGCCTTTACCACCTCAGACAGCTGGGGAAATTCAGAGCATCTCTGAGGATCCTTCAATGCTTCTACTCTGGGGCTGTAGAGAGCATGTTGTCCGGCAACATCTCACTCTGATTTGGGAACAGCTCTGCCCAGGACAGGAAGGCCCTGCAGAGAGTAGTGCGTTTGGCAGAACGCACCATGGGAACTACACTCGCCCCCCTGCAGGACCTGTACATCAGGAGGTGCAGATCAAGAGCAAGCAAGATTATGAGGGACCCCTGCCACCCCAGCAACGGACTGTTCCAGCTGCTACGGTCAGGCAAATGCCTCCGCTGTCATGCTGTGAAAACGGAGAGGATGAGATGGAGTTTCTTCCCACAGGCCATCAGGACTGTTAACTATTATATCTCCAGGGACTAATTTTTTTCTGTATTAATTTTAATTTTTATGCTGTAATTGTAATTTTATTGCACAATCCGCAGGCATTGCCACTTTCATTTCCCTACACATCTTCTATGTGTATGTGACAAATAAACTTGACTTGACTTGACTTGACTTGATTAACTTATTTGCATTGTCAATCACAATTTCAAAAGCAAAAATGCGAATACAATAAAGAGGGGAATGTACCAATCGTGTCGAATGCTATTCAATTCGAACCAATCTAGATTTTTCATGGTTTCTCCAAAATAAGAATCAAACTTATCATGTTGCTACCGGATTAGCGCTCTCAAAGTGATCTGAATGCTGAGTTCCCTTGATCACTACGAATTAAAAAGAAAAGGAATATAGCACATTAAAACGCACCGAGAATAAAGGGATTGGTGAACGAACTGTTACAATATATCAGGCAAAAATGGTCAACAACAAGTTATGCTGTTGCCCAAGAAAATCGTTGAAAATCGTTCTGTCGGAGTTATTTTCGCGCTGTTTAATATTGCTTTCAATCATTTTTGATTACCAGAACGGTCCTTGTGAAGGGGGTGGTACGCCAACAGGACAAACAAGCATAAGCCAATATCGTACTAAGCGGGTGGTTTACATTGACTCCATAAATAATTTTACACAGGCAAAAATTACCGTATCTCCTGCCGACACTGAATTCCTGCCCAAAGTTCCCTTGTCATGACGAAAAACTTTAATTAAATTCCCCTTTCTCAAAGTCAAATGGCAATTTTCTAAAAGGTTTTGTAAACTATTGAATAATCTGTAGGGAGTAACTTCCGAGTTAAATGACATCAGGCAAGAAAAATCCCAGATAGACCAACTTGGTTGAACATAAATTTATGGTATTTTTAAAAAGTGCAGCCTTTTGAATAAAAATGCTTTATTTGGAAGCCTACTATTGTCTTGATGGAACTTGGATCTAACGGTTTTTAAATTGTGACATTTAAAAACGTTTTTGCGGGACTTTTGAAAATACGAATATTATCCTGATTTCAGGTAGTGATTGTGCATTGTGACTAATTAAATTTGCATAAAGTTCTTCTTTATGGATTCAACAACAACCAATCAAGGTGTTGGTTTTTGACCAATGAACTAATTCTAATAACCACCAATCAAAGGTTGCAATTGCATCCAAAGGCATTTTCCCACAATCACAAGCTGATCTAAAGATGGAGATGCGATAAGCACAGATGAGAACGTGGTCTTTCGCGTAATACTGCTGATGGTTTTTATGTGAAAGCTGAAGCAATTTACGGAAAGATCCACAGCACATAAGATGGAGGAACAGAATTAAACTATTCAGCCTATGGAGTCTACTCCGCCATTCAATTATGGCAATTTTTCCTTCTCTCCCCATTCTACTATCTTTTCACACTAACCTTTGATGTCCTTCCTTAACAAGAACCTATCAATCTCTGCCTTAAAAATATCCAGTCTAATCCTCCACAGCTGTCTGTGGCAATGAATTATGCAGATTTGCCGCTTGTAGCTTGTTGTGTCTTCGGGTTTGATGTCCTGATAATAACGACACAATTCAGGTTGTTTCAGTTGCCTTAATTTACTCCTTTATTCAGCTCCTTGCCTGTGTGGCGTAGTGATACTGAAAAGTGCTTACATACCTAATCACAGTGTGTGTGTGTGTGTGGTGAGTGTGCCTGATACAAAGTAGTGCAGGAGGTTGGGACTGCTACAATGAATATGTAGCATATGTAACATCCCCCCTTCTCAAAAGAAAAGAATAAAAGTTAGTGACACTAGAGGATTTCCAGAGCGAGGGTGGCAATCCTGTAGCAGATACCGTGGGATTATTCTGCCCACATTCATGGCATTCTGCTTTCTACTATACTACACAACAAAATATATAATGGCAGCTTGTTTTCTTTCAGGTAGTGCGTAGCCAGTCAAGAGTCATGTCTTGGCGTGACTTGTGACTTGTCCCTTCCAGTGCTAGCGATAACGCGCTGGGGGTAAGATGTTGCTCCTGGATCTAGTAGATCTGGTTGTTGCCTGCAGTGTTGCACTCGATGTATTGGTGACTTGTTGAGTCGTTTCCTGGCCATTGGTTGGTGCTGGTTGACTATATAACTCACTGGTAGCAGTTTGTGAGAATGTGTTGTCATCAATGGCAGGTGTTGCTGTTGCTGTGGGTGGTGTCCTAGGAGTTGCTGGTGTTGTCTTTGAAGTTGCAGGTGTTGACATTTCAGGTGTCGGGCGGATGTGAATTCTGTTTCGTCTCAACTGCCTGCCCGGTTCTGTCTCTATGATATATGATTTTGGGGTTCCAGCCCTACTGGTGATTTGTGCTGGGGTCCATTTCTTTGTTATTGGATCCTGAGCATGTACGTTTTGGCCTTGAAATAGTTCAGGCAAGTACTGTGCATTTTTGTTGTATTGTTTCAGCCCCTCCTCCTGGGCAGCTGCCAATTTTGCCCTTGTTTCTTCTTGGTCGATAGGGGGTTGGATTTTGCTTGGCAGGGTGGTTTTGTATTTCCTGCCATTTAGCATTTCTGCAGGAGACTTCATGTCAGCCTTTAGTGGAGTTGCCCGTAAGGATAATAGTGCCAGGTTTGGATCCTCCTTTGCCTCTCGGCATTTTATTAGTATTTTCTTGGCTGTCTGTACTTGCCTTTCAATAAACCCATGGCCCTTTGGGTAATGTGGTGAAGATGTTGTGATTTTGAACCCGTATTCGGTGGCCAGCTCTCTGAATTCCCGAGATGTGAATTGGGTTCCATTGTCACATACGATCTGCTCAGGTATTCCTTGCTCTGCAAACAACCCTCTAACAATTGACACAATTGTTTTAGCTTTCAAGTCCTTTATGTTTCTCACAAATGGGAATTTGGAGTAGTAGCAGGCCATAATCAAATACCATTGCTGGTTCTCTGTGAACAGGTCTGCTCCGATGGTTTGCCATGGCCGGCTTGGGATATCACTGGGTGTCATTTCCTCCTTCTGTTGTGAATTCCTGTATTTTTGGCATATGTGGCATGTAGATACCAGCTTTTCTATGTCCTTGTACATGCCTATCCAGTACACAGCGGATTTAGCACGGAGTCTGCACTTTTCCATTCCTAAGTGTCCTTGGTGGATCTTTTCGAGGATTTCTTTTTTCATGGACTTGGGTATGATGATTCGTGATCCGGCCAGCAGGACTCCATTCTCTACCGAAATATCATCACGGATGGTCCAGTATTCGCGGAGGATAGGCTGAACTTGTTGTCTCTTTTCTGGCCACCCCTGTATTACCATTTGGGTGAGGAGCTGGAGTTCTTCATCTCTGGCTGTTTCCTCTTTAATCTGTTCCAGCTTCACGCTTGTCACACTCACAATGTGGTGGATCTTTATGCTCAGCCCTTCCATCTCTTGTTTGTCATGTGTTGATAGTCTGGATAGGGCGTCAGCTAGCAGCAGGTCTTTTCCTGGCTTGTATCTGATGTTGTAGTCGTAGCTCTGTAGCCTCAGTAATAGTCTCTGTAGTCTGGCTGGTGCTTTGGTGAGGTTTTTTTTTCCGATTTGTTCTAGAGGGCGGTGGTCTGTTTCGATGTCGAAATACCTTCCATATAGGTAAGTGTGAAATTTCTCGCAGCCATAGACTACTGCTAAGAGTTCTCTCTCTATGTTTGCGTACCTTGATTCTGTAGGAGTGAGTGCTTTGGATGCATACGCAATAGGTCGGCCATTTTGTATCAGTACTGCTCCAACTCCTCTCATGGAGGCATCAACTTGGAGTGTTACAGGTTTCTGTCTGTCATAGTACTGCAGGATCGTTTCTTTGCTGATGAGTTGTTTTAATTTCCCAAAATCTTGGCTATGTGAAGCACACCAATCAAATTCAGCGTCGTCTTTCATCAATTCACGGAGATTTGCTGTATGATTAGCAAGCTTAGGTATGAAGACTCCCATGTATTGTATGAGCCCTAGGAAACTTCTTAACTGTTTCTTGTCTTTGGGTTCCTCCATGTGGTTGATAGCATCCACTTTTGTAGGGTCCGGTTTCACTCCTTCTGCAGAGTAAATCAGTCCAAAGAATTTGCACTCCCTTTCTTTGATTATGCATTTGTCTGCATTGAGCTTTATGCCGGCTCTTCGAGTTTTTTCCATAGCCTCATGGAGGTTGTAATCATGCGTGTTTTCATCTCTGCCGTATACTTGGATATCATCTGCTATCCCGATTGCCCCTTTACAGCCTTTGTATGTTTCATCTATTTTCCGCTGGAAGACATCTTGACTCACCTTCAGCCCGAATGGGAGCCTGTTGAATCTGAATCTGCCAAATGGCGTGTTGAAAGTGGTGAGCATTGATGACTTCCGGTCTATTTTGACGTTCCAATATCCATTGCTAGCATCCAGCTTGCTGAACACCTTGGAACCGGCTAGTGCGGGTGTGATCTCTTCAAGGGTTGGAGTTGGATAATGGTCGCGCTTCAATGCATTGTTCAGATCCCTGGGATCAAGGCATATCCTTAGTTTTCCGTTTGGCTTTTCTTTGATAACAATTGAATTTACCCAATCAGTTGGTTTAGTTATTGCTGTGATGATGCCCTTTTCTTCCATTTCGTTTAGTTGTTCCCTTAGCCTCTCTTTCAGTTCAAGGGGAACACGGCGGGGTGGGTGGATCACTGGCTTCACACTGGGGTCTACTGTGATATGGTATTCGTATTCCTCAAAACAACCAACGGTATCGTCAAAACACTCTGGGTACATGTCCATCAATTCTTCTTTGTTCCTGATGGGCGGCCGGTTTTTGATGGGTATGTTTCTGTCAATTCTGCAGGAGTTTGTCTTGATTTCATAGTTGATTGACACAATCTTCAGTCTTTGGCACGTGTTCAGGCCGAGAATAGCAGGTCCTTTCGATTTAGTGATGAAGAAGGGGCATTTCACTTCTTTCCCTTTGTATGTTCCTGCTATGATTATTTTGCCTAGCTGTGGGATTATGGAACCTCCGTATGCAGCTAGGACTACATCGCTACTTCCAAGGATTCCTTTCCTGACGCTGCCATCTTTTGTCATGTGTTCAGGGAATATCTTTCCGTAAAGATTGACTGGTAAGATATTGCTCTGGGCTCCAGTATCAATTTTGAGCCTTAGATTAATCGTTGTTCTTTTCTTTCCCACTTTTTTCTGTAGTTGTATTATAGTATATGCTTCCTCTCTGTTGCTATGTGTTTTGCTGTTTCCCATTTCGTGGACGTCAATGGTCCCAACGGAAAGGAATTCTTCCTCAGAGGTATCTGAGGTTATCTCCTCTTCCTGTTGGACGTGTGCGTGTATTTGTTTCCTTCTCGTATTTCTATCGTTCTTTGACCATTGCTGCTTTGGCTTGGTGCTGTATGATTTTGTTGACCTACACATTTTCTTCCAGTGGTTAGGCCTCCCACATGAGTTGCAGGTAGTCCCGTATGCTGGGCACGCCCTGCGATCATCAAATGCATGCTCTGTACCGCAGTTCCAGCAGCTTCTTTGGCTTGCTTGTTTGTTTGCATGCCTAGAAAATGTCTGCTTTGGAGCCTTTAAGGTGGAGCCAGGGTCACGTTTTGAGAGAGCGTCTATATTCACTCTGGTGCTGCTCTGAGATGAGCCAACTTGAAGGCAGAGGGAGGACATTTGTTTCCTTGTGGCTTCGAAAGCTCTGGCAGCATCTACGGCGTCTTTTAGGTTGAGGGTGTCTTTCCCTATTAGGGACTTTTGGACCTCTTGGTGGGCGCACCCCCATATTAGCTGGTCGACAATTCTGTCATCTTCATCACCAAATCTGCATTTCTTGGCCACGTTCCTTAGTCTCGAAAGGAAAGTGTCGGTTGTTTCTTGTGGGTCTTGTCTTAGCCCTTGGAACTCATACCGATGGATTCTGTGGTTTGATTTGGGCTCCATATGGTTCGCAAACCTTTCAAGGACTATTCCCGGATTATTGCAGTCAGGCTCTGTTAAGCTCCAACTGTTAAAAATGTCTAGACCCTTCTCCCCGAGCCATAGTAAAATATAACTGACCTTCTCTTCATCTGCAGTTCCTTTCAGGAAGCTTTTAAATGCCAGCTGGCTCTTTTGTTTGAATTTCTTGAACGCCTCCACCACATCATCGGCGTCCCAGTTCATCGTAGGGTGGAGGCTCATTGCTGCTGTGGAGGCCGCCATCTTGTGTTGTTAGGCGGGTGCACAAAAAAAAATCAATTTCTCTGCAGCCGCTGTTCCTAATTCACAATAGCGATTCACAATAGCGCGGGTTTTTACTCGAAAGTCACCGCTGCCACCATGTTGTGTCTTCGGGTTTGATGTCCTGATAATAACGACACAATTCAGGTTGTTTCAGTTGCCTTAATTTACTCCTTTATTCAGCTCCTTGCCTGTGTGGCGTAGTGATACTGAAAAGTGCTTACATACCTAATCACAGTGTGTGTGTGTGTGTGGTGAGTGTGCCTGATACAAAGTAGTGCAGGAGGTTGGGACTGCTACAATGAATATGTAGCATATGTAACATAGCTAAATAAATATAACCTCATTTCCTTTTTATAGGTATGTAATGGTGTTGGGTAGACTGATGGGACTGAAGGCTGATAAATCCCCAGGGCCTGATGGTCTGCTGTACCCAGGGTACTCAAGGAAATGGCTCAAGAAATCATGGACGCATTGGTGATCATTTTCCAATGTTCTATAGATTCAGGATCAGTTCCTGTGGATTGGAGGGTAGCTAATGTTATCCCACTTTTTAAGAAAGGAGGGAGAGAGAAAACGGGAAATTATAGGCCAGTTAGCCTGACATCAGTGGTGGGGAAGATGCTGGAGTCAATTATAAAAGAAGAAATTGCGGAACATTTGGATAGCAGTAACAGGATTGTTCCAAGTCAGCATGGATTTACGAAGGGGAAATCATGCTTGACTAATCTTCTGGAATTTTTTGAGGATGTAACTAGGAAAATGGACAAGGGAGAGCCAGTGGATGTAGTGTACCCGGACTTTCAGAAAGTCTTCGACAAGGTCCCACATAGGAGATTAGTGGGAAAAATTAGAACACATGGTATTGGGGGTAGGATACTGACATGGATAAAAAAATTGGTTGAAACCGGGAATTAAAGCTGGGAATCTGGTGCTCTACGGCAGCAACTCTAATGCTTCACCACTGTGCCGCCCCAATCTGCCCCCCCCCCTCCACCCCCGCCTGCCACTTTGAACCATCTATCCCATTAATCCCACCCTTTCCACCCAACTGTGCAAATTCTCCAGATTAAAGCTTTATCTCAAATCCATTTTGGAGGGTGTAATTGAATTTTCATCTACCAACCTTTCAAGTAAGTCATTCCACATCAAAATGAATTCCTTGCTATGATTTAATGTAATAGCATCATAGATTTATACAATGTGGAAAATGGCCCGCCAGCCTAACTCATCCATACTGATCAAGATACCCCCATCTCAGCTAATCATATTTAACCATGTTTTGCCCATATCGCTCTTAATCTTTCTAATCCATGGACCTGGCAAAATTGTTCCAGTGATGACGTGTGCAAGAGGGAAGAGTTGCATCTGAACTTGAGCAGGAAATTAGAATGGCAAAAAAGAGCCATAAAATAGATTTGGTGATTTGGATTATTGGAAATCTCAATGCTTTTTCTACCTGCATTAAAAACAAGTGGATATCCTGGAAGAAGGTAGGATCGCTCAAGGATAAATGACTACTTGGAGTCAGGGGATGTAGCCAAGTTTTGAAATGAGTTATTTACAACAGTAAGATCAGTTAGTGAGAGGAATGAAAGGAGATTGTGGAAGCTTTGATGAAGATCTCTGCATCTTCCCTAGCTCCAGATGAGGTCTGGAGGTCTATAGAGTGGCCAAGGTTGGTGCTTTGTACAAAAGGGGAAGTAGAGACAGTAGAGCTGTAAGCCTCTTATAAGTGATAGAAAAGGTATTAGATATGATACTTCAGGATAGGATTTACTCCCATTTGGAAGACAATGGGTTTAGTATGGACAGTCAGCATGGTTTAAATATGCCTTATAATGTAACAGCAAGTTTGTGTCTTACAAACTTGGTCAAGTTTTTTTTAGGGTGTGACAAAGGTGATTGATGTGGGTAATGCAGTGGATGTTGTCTGCATGTATTTCAGTAAGGCATTTAATAATGTTCTCCATGGTAGCCTGATCCAGAAGATTAAAATGCACACGATTGACAGTGACTTGTTCATTTGGATCTATAACTGGCTTACTGGCAGATGACAGAGCGTGATGGCAGGACAATGGAGGACATTCAGACCGGAGATACAGTATGTGACCAATGGAGATACGCAGGGATCTATGTTGCGACCTTTGGTCTTGTGATATATATATATATATATAGTGTACTCTTGTCGGTACGGACTTCTTTATAACAGATTTTGGTCACAGAGCACGGAGGTGTCCATTTACAGTGGTGGTTGGTGGATGACGTGGTGCACTGCATTGGGCAGTGGAAAGATGGCGGTGGGAAGAGAGTGAGCAGAAGGATCTTGCCGTCCTCGTCTATAACTCCCTGAAATTAGTAACACAAGTGGTAGAATGGTATAGAGGGCATTTGATATGCTTTCCTTTCTCGATCAGGACATTGAGTGTGACATTCATTAAGCCATGTTGCAACAGTATAGGACTTTGATTAGATCACATTTGGAGTATTATGAACCTTCTTCCCATGATGTCTGAACACAGTCCAAATGCAGTCTGATTGGCTGTTGCTCTGCAGTTTTAGGGTATATCTCTCCAGCGGGCGCGGCGACCACTGTTGAGTGCAAACCTCTATTGCAGGACCGACAACCCTCCCACAACTGACGATCCGTGGACCCGCTGCTGGCCGGAGAGTGTCCTCTTGGGCGGCGAAGGGGGAGAGGAAAGGAGAGAGGGAGCCACGCACCTTGTCCCCAGGCGGCCATCGTGTCAGCCAGAGAGAGCCGTAGACCCGTTGGGCGGAAACCTCTCCTGCAGCGGCAGCTCGGGGGCGACGGCCATCTTATTTGATCATCTGCCACAGTGCTGCACCATGTGAGGAAGGTCAGGGATGGGGCATGCCGGGACGGGGGACGGTCCTCCTAGCAGGGGGGAGGGGGGGGGAGCGGAGCACATTTATTAAAGTTTAGTAAGTTAATTGTTTTTAAAATGTAACAAAACTTGATTAATTGAGACCGCAGGGGAATGGTGAGAAGGGTGGGCATAAACTTGTTGCGCTATGGTGTACCGTTTTGGCTGTATTTTGGGAACAAATTTATCCACAAACCCACAAACCCACAGATACACAAGATAAGAGTTTTAGTAATATATAGATGTCAACCTCGATTCCACCTTTTTCCCTTTTCCAATTCCTTCCAACCAACATCTGCAACCCTTCAATAACGTACAATTCCTAGGCTGCCATAACCTCATGGACGTCCAGTCCCTTTACACCTCTGTTGTCAGGAACTTTGATAATTATAGATAAAATGAGTAGGTTATAATCTGGTTAACCCCAGAGCTCACATATTGGGGAGGCCTGATGTGAACAATGGCCACCATGGAATGTTAGGAAGTTCATAAATCGATGTGTCAATGTATTTATCCTTCACAGCACAGCTTAGTTAAAATAACTAAAACTAATAGAGCCTGCTGAAAAGAAGGCTTCCTTATCTATTGGGGGGGGTGGGCGGGGGAGCCGGATAGTCGTTTGCAGTTCTGTCTAGGTTCTTATCCATTGCAACCTTGAGATTACAGCTGCTCTTTGCCATTGTGTTTAGCAGACAAGTCTCCCAAGAGTTAATGGACACCCCATCAATTCTCCCTGGAGGGTGATTGACATCTATGGTATCTATTTTTTATTCATATAAGAGAGATTTTCAAAACATCAGGAAATGTAAGGTTAAAGTTAACTCTGGGGAAAGATAAAAGGTTACAGAGATGTTGATCAATGATGATTTATTTAAACTCCACAAGTATGTATTGTGTCATGAGAAAATAAAAATGCTGTAGGTACTATGAATTGTTGAAACACTTCTTAGAATGTTTCTTGGTGCGCACTGATAAGGCCTTCAGTCAACCAACTTGTTTGATAGACTCACCACTGATATACAAGCTGTTTTAATTTGTGTCTATGCCTAACTGATTAAAGCAAGCTATATAGGGTGTGGGTATAGCACAAAATAGCACAAAGTTCCCTCCTACAACCTCCATCCTTCACCAGCCCACTGGTTCCTCCTTGAACAAAGACCCAATCGTTTCCCCTCTACTAACATTCTCCTCCACCTGGCAGACCTTATCCTCTCCTCACCAACTTCTTCTTTAACTTCTTGCATTTCCTTCAAGGTAAAGGTGGCGCCATGGCCACTCACATGGGTTCCGGCTATGTATTTTTGTTGGTTGCGTCAAACAATCTTTGTTCCAAATTTACACTAGCTCTATCCCCCAACTCTTTCTCTGCTACATCAATGGTTGCATCAGGGCTGCCTCCTTTACCCATGCAGAACTCATGGAATGTCATTAGCTTCACCACTAACTTCCATCCTCTCACATCTCTCTCTCCTTTATTGATCTCTGTCTCCATCACAGAGGACAGAATTCCGATTAATATCTACCACAAACCTACCAACATCCATTGTTATCTGGACTACACTTCCTCTCTCCCTGCCTCTTGCAAAGATGCTCTCCCCTACTCTCAAGTCTCCATCTCTACCGCATCTGCTCCCAAGATGAGGATTTGCATTTTAGGACCTCCAAGATGCAGTAAACGTGGTTTGGAACCTGCTAATAAATGGATTCCTCAACCACATTTCCTCTCTGTCCAATAGTTCTGCACTTGCTCGCTCTCCCTCAAGACAGTTAAATGATAGAGTTCCCTTTGTCCTTACCTTCTACAACACTGGCCTAAGTATTCAACATTTCATTCTCCAACATTTCCACCACATTGAATGTGATTCAACAACCAGTCACATCTTCCAAACCCCATCTGTTTTCACCTTCTGCAGAGACCGCTCCCTCCACAAGTTCTTGTTTCATTCATCCATTTCCCATCCAAACTACCCCTCCCCCAGATACTTTCCCCTTCAACTGCAGAAGATGTGACACCAGTCCCTGTTACAGGATTGCTTGAGTTTAACCATTTCATTCTCATTTATTGACCAATTTCTCTATCATACATCCTCAAGTCCAAGCCCCCTGTACATTAGCTGTACAAAATTATTTATTTGGAATCAACTTCAGCTCTTCAACTCTTGACTGCCTTTCTCCTCAAAGTAAAATCACAAACGGTGAATAACTTTCTCTGAAACATTAAAAATTCACGTGATGATAATATTGTTTAAGTCCTCAAGCTGAGTTTATTGTCGAGGTGCAGGTACAAGTAAAACCTTGCTTGCAGCAGCAACACAAGCACATGGACCCAGACAAACACACAAAAACAGAAACTCAATGAGCCATGCTCTGTCATGCCCCACCTCTCTCTCAGCTTTCTTTCCCACCTCCCATTCAATCAATCTGAATAAAAGGGCCTGTCCCAAAACATCAGCTATCCATGTCCTCCAGGGATACTGCCTTCCCACCTAGTTACACCACCAATTTGTGTCTATTTTTGGTATAAACCAACTTCTGCAGTTCCTTGTTATTGCATTTAAAAATCCCATGTACCATGACAACCATGTTCAAATATTTTAACCTCACCCCCTGTGAATGTACAGCCCACCGTTCGCTTTGCAGCAACCCGATAATTATCATCAAACCCGCCGACAAAGGAGGTGCAGTGGTAGTCTGGCTAGCTGACCTACGCTGAGGACAGGCGCCAGTTCTCGGACACCTGCTTCTACTTATCCTTGGATCATGACCCCACAGATGAGCACCAGGCCATAAACACGGACCATTTTTTATTTTATCACTTCCAGCTGTCTGCCCTCCACAGCCTCCAACATTATCGTTTCCCATCCCTGCACAGCCCGGTTTAGCCTTCTCCACAAAATCCATAAACACATCTGCCCGGGCAGTCCCATTGTTTCTGCCTGCTCCTGTCCCACTGAAATGATTTTCACATATCTCGACTCCATCCTATCCCCTCTGGTCCAATCTCTCCCAGCCTATGTCCAAGATACCTCACATGCCCTTCGTCTCTTTAATGACTTCCACTTTCCAAGCCCTCACTCCCTCGGTTTAACTGTGGATGTTCAGTCACTCTGCACATCCATCCCCCACCAGGAAGGTCTTAAAGCCTGCCATTTCTTCCTCATCCGCAGAACCAGCTAATTTCCCTCGAATAACACTCTCCGCTGCCTAGAGGTGCTGGTCCTTACCCTTAACAACTTCTCATTCGACTCGTCCCACTTCCTCCAAATCAAAGACATAGCTATGGGCACTCTCATGAGCCACAGCTATGCCTGCCTCTTTGTAGGGTAAATTGAACAGTCCCTATTCCAGGCGTACACTGGCCCTATCCTCGAACTGCATCTCCGTTACATTGATGACAGCATTGGTGTTCCCTCCTGCACCAATGCAGAACTCACGGACTTCATTAACTTCACCACTAATTTCCATTCTGCACTCAATACACCACCGGTGAGGCACCAGCAATGGCTGTCTTGCCAACAGTCTGTCTGTTCCTTCCTTCTCTGTTGTTTCTTTAGTATGTGTTAAATATATGTTTTTCGTGTTTTATGTGGGAGTGGCGGAAACCTTTTTTTAATATCTTACCTCCACGGAGATGCGATTTTTTTCCATATCGTATCTCTGTCCGCACTGCGGCCTAACATCGAGGAGCTGGAGGCCACTGCTGGAAACCGACTTCGGGAGGTCCAACTGCGGGAGTCCACGGACTTTAACATCGCAGAGCTCGCGATCCCTTTGCCCGGGATCGACCTCTGAGCTCCAACCGCGGGAGTCTGCGGACTTTCGCATCATGGAGCTCACGGTCCCTGGTTAGAAACCGACTTCAGGAGCTCATAGCCGCCAGAGCTTTGACCACCCCAACGCGGGGGCTTCAACCGCTGGCTGTGGGAGCTTCGATCGCCTCAACGGATGGTTCGACTGCCCTGACCGCGGGAGAAAAATGAGGGAAGAAGGCACTTTATTGCCTTCCATCACAGTGAGGAATGTGGAATCCGCTGTGGTGAATGTTTATGTTAACTTTCATGTAGTTGTGTGTCTTTTTCTAGTATGGCTGTATGGTAATCCAAATATCATTCTCCCTGATTAGTACACGTGGCAATAAAATATCATTGCAACCTTTGAAATTCACTTGGACCATCTCTGACACCTCCCTCTCCTTTCTTAATCTCACTGTATCATCACAGGAGGTAGACGATCGAGTGATGTCTATTACAAACCCACTGACTCCCACAACTACCTCGACTACACTTCTTCCCACCCTGCTTCCTGCAAAGACTCTATCCCCTACTCTCAATTCTTCTGTCTATGTTGCACCTGGACCCAAGATGAGGTGATCCATACCAGGACATCCGAGATGTCCTAATTCTTTAGGGAACGGTGTTCCCTTCTTCCATCATAGATGAGGCACTCACTCGTGTCTCCTCGATACCCCATAGCAGCACTCTTGCTCTCAGCTCACCACAGTCGCAACAGGGACGGAGTCCCCCATGTCTTTACCTTTCACCCATTAACTGTCGCATACAACATTTTTGCCACCTCCAAAGGGATCCCACCACGAGTCTCAGCTTCCCATCTTCACCCCTTTCCGCTTTCTGCAGAGACCGTTCCCTCCGCAACTCCCTGGTTAACTCATCCCTTCCCATCCAAACCACCCCCTTCCCAGGTACCTTCCCCTGCAAACGCAGGAGATGCAACACCTGTCCCTAAGCCTCCTCCCTCGACTCTATCCAAGGACCCTAACAGTCCATTCAGGTTGGGCAGAGGTTCACTTGCTCCTCCAACCTCATTCAAGGTGTGGACTCTTATACATCGACGAGACCAAATGTAGACTGGTCAATTGTTTCACTGAACACCTTCGCTTAGCCTGCCCGGCCCAACCTGGCCTCACGGTTACCAAACACTTTAATTCCCCTACCCATTTCTACACTGACACTTCTGTCTGAGGCCTCCTCCAAAGTCAGAGTGAGGATGATTACAAATTGGAGGAACAGCATCTCATATTTCATAAGGTCATAAGTAAAGGAGCAGAATTAGGCCATTCGGCCCATCAAGTCTACTCCGCCGTTCAATCATGGCTGATGTATCTCTCCCTCCTAACCCCATTCTCCTGCCTTCTCCCCATACCCCCTGACACCAATACTAATCGAGTATCTATCTAACTCTGCTTTAAAAATATCCATTGATATTTGTCCTCCACCGCATACTGTGGCCTAGAATTTCACAGATTCACCACCCACTGACTAAATAAATTCCTTTCTCATCTCTTTCCTAAAGGAACGTCCTTTAATTCTGAGGCTGACCTCTAGTCCTAGACTCACCCACTAGTGGAAACATCCTCTCCACATCCACTCCATCCAAACTTTTATTATTCAGTACGGAGAGAACGTACAAACTCCATACAGACAGCACCCATCGTCCGTATCGAACCCAGGTCTCTGATCCTGCAGGCGTTGTAAGGCGGCAACTCTACCGCTGTGCCACCACGCCGGCCACACCTTCTGCTTTAATCTCTAGCCTTTTACCAACCATCTGTCCTTCAAACCCACCCCACCACCCTGGCTTGTGTCCAGCTATTACATGCCAAGCTTTGTCCTGCCTCTTCCTCTCATCAGTCAGAATACCAACCCAAACTGAAAGGGGGAGTTCTTCAGTCACCAAACCCACAGAGAGTGTGGCCCTGGCTTTTGAGAACGTACATCACATTCATGGCATGACCATCTTGCGCTTGCCGTGCTCGGTCTACGTGACCGCATCCCTGATCACATTCTCTTGGAAATCCATCAGCATCTGTGGGTCTCCTCGTGGATCAGACCAGAGATTCGCTTGGCCCCACCTGGTCAGCTAAGTGGTGGACGGCTCATTTGTTGATGCCCTGGATGTTTCCTCTGGAGTGTCAGAGGATGAGGAGCGACCTCATACTAGTATATAAAATTAGGAGGCATAGCTCCTAATAGGAGGGGGCGTGGCTGTGTTCTGCAGCTGCGGCTCACCGGCAGTCTCTCCGTTTTTTTGTTTGTTTTTTTGTCATTGTCGTTGTTAAATGTACGTTTTGTTTTATTTTTAATTCTGTGTATGTAGGGGGGTGGCGGGGGGGTTGGGGAAACCTTTTTTTCAAACCTCCTCCTCAACGGAGATGCGACCTTTACCGTGTCGTATCTCCGTTCGCGCTACGGCCTAACATCGTGGAGTCGGCGGCCTCCAGCTGGGATCGACCTCAAAGACTCCGGTCGCAGGGCCTGGACTTACCATCTCGGAGGCTTCGGCCGTGGGCCCTGCAGACCGCAACATCGGGAGCTCGCAGGTCCCTGGCTGGCGACGGGCTTTTGGGAGCTCCAGCCGTAGCAGCTTCGACCGCCCCGAAGCGCGAGGTACGATCGACCCGCCCGCAGGCCCTTCATCGCCCTGCGTGGCTCAGCCGCAGCACTTTACATCGCCCGGTGGGGGCTCAGGACTTTCATCGGCCTGCTCGGCTCGGCCCTGGGACTTTCCATCGCCCGGTGGGGGCTTCAAAACGTTGGGAGCCTCGATCACCTCGTGGCACCACGGGAGAAGAATGAGGAGGAGATAAGACTTTGCCTTCCATCACAGTGAGGGTATGCCTAGAGCAATCACTGTGATGGCTGTTTTGTGTAAAAAATTATATCTGTGTGTCTTGTGCTTTTTAATGTCTACTGCCGGACCCTGACGTGAGAGGACGCTGGCGTTGAGTATTCGCCGCTTTTCCGTCAGGATAGTTTGTCTGTTTGTTTCTATGTTAATTGTTTTTGTAAAGCGCTTTGAGCATGTGATAAGGCGCTATATAAAATAAATGGATTATTATTATTATTATTATTATAGCTGGGAGAGACATCCAGGGGTTGTGGTGCAATTCAAATTCAATCGGACTGAGGGCACTGGAAGTGGATTACTGGTTGCCTCTCCATTAAAATAAACCTAACCCAATGTGAGTGACCAAAACGTGGAATTAAGCCTTGGCATTGAATTAGTAGCACCTTAACTCAAACAGAATTTAATGACAAAATCACAAGGAAGACGCACAATAATAAACTGTAATTTGACACTGAGTATTAATACTTGGTTCCGTTGTTTCTGCGTGGTTTTTAATTCAGACCATCTTCCCATGATGTCTCAACACCCACAGTCCAGATGTTCTGTGGGGCGCTGCGCTATTGGAGCATTAAAACCGTCATCATCGGCATCCTTTATTGGGTAAATGTGACATGGGAACAGCTTTCTGATTGGCTGTTACTCTGCAGCTTCCAGGTGTTTCTTGGGTCCGTTTATGTAAATGAGATGCCGGTTACTCTCCAAACGTTCACTGTTGGCCGTTGGATGATTTTAATGTTCAAACCTGCAAATGAAAACGGGAAATGCCAACATTTTAATGATATTGAATGGCTTTAAAATATCCCAAGGACTATTTGGTTGGTCAATTTCAATCTGAATATTTGATTTATTTTAGGAGAATATTTCGGTTGTCCTGCGAGCTAAATTTAGAATTATATTTTTGTACAATTGTGAATACATTGCCCACTCCAGAAAGTTCTTCATTCATTTCTGTATTTCTTTCTGTCACAAAATCATGAAGAGTAACATCACTGTTCAATTGAGTTATTTCTTATTTCAGTAATTTAATTTAATGCACAGCATTGAGATAACTCTGGACAAGGTCACCAATATTCCAACCTATGGCTTAACTGACAGTTAAACTGCCTGCAGCTAATTATTTATTTGTAATCACCTTCTTCTCTTCAACTTTTGATTAGTTGTATCCACACTAAGTCATAAATAATATAGAACCTTCTTGTAAATATTGGAAGTCCATGTGATGATAATGTTATTTTATGTAAGTCAAATCAAGTTTATTGTCGAGGTACAGGTCTAAATAAAATGTTGTTTGCACAGCATCACAGGCACATTGAAACATATAAACAAACACAAATATATACATACTGCCGGACCCTGACGTGAGAGGACGCTGGCGCTGTTTGTTCGCCGCTTTTCCGTCAGGATAGTTTGTCTGTTTGTTTTTATGTTATGACTGTTTTTGTAAAGCGCTTTGAGCACCTGGTAAAGCGCTATATAAAATAAATGCTTATTATTATATTATTATTATTATTATATATAGTGCACATGAAAAATCAGCAAGACAGCAACAAGAAAAATGTCTGTACAGTAAAAGCAAGGAATTGCAATATCATAAGCAATCGAGGGTGGCAAAGTGACACAACGGTAGAGTTGCTGCCTGACAGCACCTGAGACCTGGGTTCGACCCTGAGTACGGGTGCTGTCTGTACTGAGTTTGTACGTTCTCCCTGTGATCACGTGTGTTTTCTCTGGGTGCTCCGGTTTCCGACCACATTCTAGACGTACAGGTTTTGTTGGTAAATTGGCTATGGTAAAATTGTCCCTAGTGTGTAGGATAGTGCTAGTGCATGACAGTGATGACTGGTTGGCGCGGACTTGGTGGTCCGAAGGGCTTGTTTTTTAACACTGGATCTCTAAAGTCTAAAATAAGTGAGTGATAATTAATAACAATGGTCAAAGTCTGGTTGTCAATGGAATGGAAAGTGGTTTTGAAGTAAAATTGAGAAGTAGACAAGTTGCTGAATATAGCACACTGCAACCCTGATGTTTGTGCTGTCTTTACCTTGTGCCATAGAACATCAACCTGTGAACCATCCACACCTAGCTCATCACCACAGTGCCCAAGGATATTTGGCATATTTGGGCAAGTGCATTTAAATTTTGTCGAGTCCGGTGATTCAACTGAAAATAACCCAAAGTCTTTTTTAACCGCTGCAAAATGCATGGGGTGAGCCAGCTGCAATGTGGTGAAACCTAAACGGCTTTATCCAACAGATACAATGAATCTGCAACCCCCATTCGATTCTACACAAACAGACACTTGCATCTGTCACCACTATCATTCAATATTCAATAAAGTATGTATATTAATTAAATACACTGAATAGTGATTTTGGTGGGCCAAAGTTGGCTCTTATTCAATGTGATTCACATCCTTGCCTCCACTATCACCAATATTAGTCAAAAACTGTACCATTTTAATTTTCAATGTTGTTACTGACAGGGTTTAAGAGCTTGAAACAAGGAGCAACATTGAGTTATTTCATTATTTAGCTAATTTAACTAAAGAAGCTGGTGGAGGGAAGAAAATTCTGATTGGCAGCTATAGTTTCCCTCATCTCCATTCCAGCATTTTCTGAATTACCTTCGGACTTTCATTTGTTACAGTTTATCAAGTTTGCTTTTGCAAAAGGCAATTTTTTGTTGGAAAAAGGAGCTTCAGGGATGTAGGAATATTTCTGCAGGTTCAAGGAGCTTTATCTCGTCAGGTTTTAACACCCACGAAACAGACTAAGGATTGCTCTTCGACTCTTAACAATATCTTAATTCCAAGGTGTTACCATTCCTTGTAGAGAATATAGAATGTACTGCATACAGCACAGGAAGAGGCCCTTCAGCCCACAATATCTGTGCCTGCTGTGATGCCATGTTAATCTCTTTTGCCTACATGTGACCCATATCCCTCCATGCTCTGCGTTTCAATTTCCTTATCTAAAGATGTCTCACGTGCCACTATTACATTCGCTTTCACTATCACATCTGCAAGATTATTCTAAACTACCTCTGTAGTTTATAACTCCAGCTGGAGGAGGCAAATTCGACCCCCTGATTGGAAGGCGGGCCACAGGAACGTATCCACCAGCTCCGGCTGGGATAGAGTGCCAGAGCCCCGCCGTAGGCAGCAAATTCTACCCACTGATTGGCTGCGGATGTTTCGACGAGGACAAGATTGTGGGTGGATATGCAGATGGCGCCAGGGTCCAGAGAGCTTGACTATATCCAGTTTTCCTGATTCTCAGCGGGTTTACTGGAAACAATGGTTATACTACTTATTAAAGTGTTAACAAGTGAAGTAGAATTTAATTTAGTTATCAAGAGGAGTAATATCCATTAAATGAAAATCTACCAGTCCAACACTACTAAAGACCCAAGAACACTACATCCAGTTTTGAAACAGGTGGCTCAGGCTATAGTGGGATAGAATTTCAAAATTCAACAATATTCTGAAATCACATCCCTATATAGTGAATTCCATTTACAAGCATTTAGTCTATTCCCTTCTCTTCCTTGGTGATTCAATGGATTGGTGAGTGCACTCTAGATGGTACCCACATTGTTATAGTATTTCCCTCAAATACCTCCTCTGGCAGATCATTCAATTTACCCACAACGCTCTTTGTAAAAAAAAAAGTTGCCTCTCGAGTTCCTGAGTCATTCCTGGTGCACCTTATGGTGTCCTCTGGTTCTTGATTCCCCTACACTGGGGAAAATACAGTGTATCTACCATATCTATTCCCATGATCCTGAACACCTCTTTTAAATCACATTTCATCCTCCTGTGCTCCAAGAAATATAATCCTAGCCTGCCCAACCTCTCCTTAAAGGTCAGACCCTGAAGTATTGGCGACATCCTTGTAAATCATGTCTGCAATCCTTAAACGTAATGATTGTGTTCATTGTTTTTCAAATACTTGTCTTAATAAATTACATCTCAAATAGTGTTAACAGAATACACGATGGATTCCTGTGGACCGCACAGTAGCCGGAGACGCAGGTTCATCCTGACTTCGGGTATTGTCTATGTGGACCAGTCTTGTGACCAAGTAAAACGATTAAAGACGTGTGGGTTTGTAGAATCCCGTAGTTTCTTTAAATTACCCTTATTGTGTATGAAGTGGATGACAAATTGGTAAAAATTAGAACACTGGTGATCGATGGTCGGCGTGGATTCGGTGGGCCGTTTTCGTGCATTTTGTCATGTTGTATTTATAAACTACAACGGAAATTTAACTATTAAAACAAATATTACACCACAATAGAACTATTTCAGGACATATTTAATGGCTTTTAAAAGAGCCTTTTGTGTCAAATTGGGTTTGTTGATGTCATTTAGATGCAAATTTTGCTGGGGTGGCCGGTTTTCTTGGGCAGCAGTACAGCCTGGATGTTGGGTAAAACCCCACCCTGGGCGATGGTGACCCCACCCAACAGCTTGTTGAGCTCCTCGTCGTTGCGGATGGCGAGCTGCAGGTGGCGGGGGATGATCCTGGTCTTTTTGTTGTCGCGGGCCGCGTTACCCGCCAATTCCAAGATCTCAGCTGTCAGGTACTCGAGCACCGCCGCTAAATAAACCGGAGCGCCAGCACCAATGCGCTGAGCATAGTGACCCTTCCGCAACAGTCGATGGATGCGACCAACCGGGAATTGCAAACCAGCTCGCGAGGAACGGGTCTTGGTTTTGGCGCGTCCTTTTCCTCCAGTTTTACCTCTTCCTGACATCTTCGCTTCACTCCTCATAAACCAAAATGAACCGGATTCCGCGGTCGCAGCTCCTTTTATATCTTTGTCACTGATAGAAATTCGAATCGTTTTTATTGGTCAATGGATTCCCCTTTGTTACTCATTGGCCTTCCACGGCGCAGTAAAAGAGCAACGTTCGAAAATCTCAGCGAATGAAAATCGAGATCTTAGTTCTTTATTCCTAATTAGCATATGGTATCAACTACCCGAGAATTTGACACTTTCTCTTGGACGCCGTCTGACCCGCTGATTATTTCAAACGGTATCTATTTTTATTTTAGGGTCCTTTTGGACTTCCAATTAAATTAAGTTGTTTCGGGAACTGTAAGTGTACAATTGATTTAAATAGTTTTCCTCAGTATTAGACATAGAAATACAGTAAAGCATTGCAGCAGCAATAACTTTTCACCACTTCTGATTTGTAAAAAGATAATTAATTAATTGGATTTTTTGGGGGGATAGTGAAATACAAATCTCGCAACCAGGCTTTATATATGTATACTGGAGACACAGGGAACTGCAGATCAGGGCAAAAAAAAGCGCTGAAGGAACTTACCAGGTCAGGCAACATCTGTGGAGAGAATGGACAGACAATATTGCTTCTTGCAGAGTTTGGCGAATATCTGGAACTTTCTCCGCTGGTAGTTTGTGGAAGTGAGGGATTTAAAGAAGCGGGAGATTTTTTAACTGAACGGGGTAGATCAAGGAATTAACGGCTCTGGAGAACTGCCGTAAAAGGGATGAGGTTTATTGTAGATCAGTCAAAAAACGTATTCAATGGTGCAGCAGGCTTGAGGGGACCACTATTCTACTCCTGCAATTTATTAGATCCTGCAATTCTTTTTCAACATGTCAGAGTCACAGAATCATACAGAAACCAGCCCTTTGACCCGACTTTCCCCAATCCGAACAAGAACCACCATCTATGCACGGCCCACCTGCCTATTTCTTCCCAATATCACACAAAAACATTCCTATCCATGTACCTGTCCAAATGTCTTTTAAATGTTGTTATAGTACCCACTTCAACTGCCTCTGGCAACTCTTTCCATGTACTCACCACCCTCGGCATGAAAAGGTTGCCCCTCAGATTCCTATTACAAGTTCATAAATGATCGGATCAGAATTAGGCCATTTGGCCCATGAAGTCTATTCCATTCAATCATAGCTTACTTATCTTTCCCTCTCAGCCTCATTCTCCTACCTTCTCCCCATAACCCCTGACACCCGTACTAATCAAGAATCTATCAATCTCTGCCTTAAAACTATCCTTTGACGTCCTCCACAGCCTTCTGTGGCAATGAATTCCACAGATTCACCACCCCTGACTAACGGGCTTATGATTGACTCACGGGAGGGGCTATGACATGGACTGAACGGATGAGAAATGCTCTTCATAAGTTAACGCACTATTTCCTGGAATCATTCTCACAAACCTCCTCTCCCACGCCAGCACATCCGTCCTCAGATATGGGGCCCAAAACTGTTCACAATACTCCAAATACGGTCTGTCAAGTGCCTTATACAGCCTCAGCATTACATCCCTCTTTTGATATTCTAGTCCTCTCAAAGTAAATGCCAGCATTGCATTTGCCTGCCCCACTACTGATTCGAATTGCAAATGAACTTTTTGGGAATCTTGCATCAACACTCCCAAGTCCCTTTGCAACTCAGATTTCCGAATTCTCAACCAATTTAAAAAATAGTCTACATCTTTAATCCTGCTACCACAATGCACGACTCCGCACTTTGCTACGCTGTATTCCATCAGCTACTTCTTTGCCCACTATCCCAATGTGCTTGTCATTCTGCAGAGTCCCTGCTTTCTCTACGCTACCTGCCCCTCCACCTAACTTCGTATCATCTGTAAACTTGGCCACAAAGCCTTCAATCTCCGCATCCAAATCATTGATATACAACGTGAAGAGTAGCGGCCCCAACTTCATTAGTCACTGGCAGCCAAACACAAAAAGCCCCCTTTATTGCCACTCTTTGTCTTCTGCCATCCAGCCAACCTGCTATCCTTCCTTCAGATGCCATGCGGTCTCGTCTTCTTTAGCAGCCTCACGTGCAGCACCAAATCTAGGAAAAAAACATCCATTGACTCACTTTAGTCTTCAAAAGATCCATCATTGTACCGGTGCCAAAGAATGCCTCTCCAGCGTGTTTAAATGACTACCGACCGGTGGCCCTCACCTCGGTTGTCATGAAATGCTTTGAGAGGCTAGTCAAGAAGCACATCTGCGCCCTCCTTCCTCGCAACATGGACCCACTACAGTTCGCATACCGTCCGAACAGGTCCACGGATGATGCGGTCTCCCAGGTTCTACACACCGCTCTCTCTCATCTGGACAACCAGGGAGGCTATGTGAGGATGCTGTTCATTGACTTTAGTTCAGCATTCAACACAATAGTCCCCAGCAGACTGGTTGAGAAGCTGCTGGAACTGGGGCTTAGCACCCCTCTGTGTGCCTGGGTCCTGGACTTTCTCATCGCCAGGCCCCAAGTGGTCAGGATGGGGGAACACACATCTAGCTCCCTCACCCTGAACATAGGATCCCCCAGGGCTGCGTCCTTAGCCCCCTACTGTACTCCCTGTACACACATGACTGCGGGGCCAGGTTCAGCTCAAACTCTATCATCAAGTTTGCTGATGACACTGTGGTGGTGGGCCGGATCTCCAACAACGATGAGAAGGCCTACCGGGAGGAGGTGGCTGATCTGGCACTCTGGTGTCAGGACAATAGCCTCCTCTTGAATGTCACTAAAACGAAGGAGCTGATTGTGGACTTCAGAAGGGCTAAACATCCAAGGACGTACACGCCACTGGAGATAAATGGGTCTACTGTGGATAGGGTGAGCAGTTTTAAATACTTGGGAGTCCGCATCACAGAGGATCTGACGTGGGCAACGCACATTGCCGCACTGATGGGTAAGGCAAAGCAGCGCCTTTACCACCTTAGACAACTGAGGAAATTCAGAGTGTCTCTGAGGATCCTTCATTGCTTCTACTCTGGGGCTATAGAGAGCATCCTGTCCGGCAACATTACAGTCTGGTTTGGGAACAGCTCTGCCCAGGACAGGATGGCCCTGCAGAGAGTAGTGCGTTCGGCAGAACGCACCATGGGAACTGCACTTGTCCCCCTGCAGGACCTATACATCAGGAGGTGCAGATCCAGAGCAAGCAAGATCATGAGGGACCCCTGCCACCCCAGTAACGGACTGTTCCAGATGCTACGATCAGGCAAACGCCTCCGCTGTCACGCTGTAAAAACGGAGAGGATGAGACGGAGTTTCTTCCCACAGGCCATCAGGACTGTCAACTTTTATAACCCCAGAGACTAAAATCTTTTGTCTACACTATAGTAACTTATTAACTTTATTTATATGCTGTAACTGTAATTCTTTTTTGTGCACAATCCGCAGGCATTGCCACTTTCATTTCACTGCACATCGTGTATGTGTATGTGACAAATAAACTTGACTTGACTTGATCCTGTGACTTACTTCCTCCAAAAATTCTAACAGATTAGTCATTCATGGCCTATTTTATCATGAGCTTCGAAGTAATCCGAAACCTCATCCTTTAGAATGGACACTAAAATCTTACCAACCACTTAAGTCAGGCTAACCTGCCTATAGTTTCCACTCTTCTGCTTCACTCCCTTTTTTGAACAGCGGAGTAATATTTGCAATTTTCCAATCACATGGAAATCTTTCCCCTCTTACCTAAACACTTTGTCCTCTGGTTTCTGAGACTGTAAGAATAATTTAAACGAGACCTGTGTTAGAATTAACTTCTCTATTCACAATAACTTGTCAGACAAGGAGAAAAGGTCATAAGGTCATACGTGAGAGGAGTAGAATTAAGCCTTTAGGCCAATGGTCTACTCCACCATTGGCTGATCTAACTCTCCCTCCTAACTCCATTCTTCTGCCTTCTCCCCATAACCTCGTGGCAGAGTGGAGTTTGTAGCAAAAACATGATGGACGGTGGGCGCCTTTCGGCTTCTGGACCAAGATGTTACCAGATCCTGTTGCGCGATATTTGCCCTTTGAACCACAGTTGCTTGCATGTTACTTGGCCCTCCTTGCTGCCGAACGTCTTACGGCGTGTGGGATAGTGGTTTATGCGTCCTCACTTCCCGTTTATAACCTGGGTTAAGTCTGCCGATGTTTCACAAAAGGAGGGTCATGCACAGCGTTCCTATCTTCAAAAATGGAAATGGTACATATCTGACAGGGCTGCAAAAGGCCCCGACGGTGTTAGCGATCTGCATGAGGAGGTCGTGGCCCTTTCCCAGGACGAGGTATGAAAGGCTGTCCAGGCATGTGTCAGGAAGTGAAACCCCAGAGCTGCCCTGGTTCAGATTAAGTGGGGAACTAGCGCAGGAAGAATCTGGCAAATGGATTATATCGGTCCAATGCCCATGTGTCAGAAAAAGAGAAATGGACTGGCCTTGGTGGACACCTACTTTAGTATCCGAATGGGTCTCCCAGCCAGTAAGGCCAATCAGGACCAGAGGTTGCCTGGCCTGCAACAGTTAATGGCCGTGTGTGGCACCCCATGGGAAATTCAGTCTGACAACAGATACCACTTTGCCGGTAACAAAGTACAACAGTGAGCAGCTGATAATGGGGTGTGATGGATCCTCCACATCCCATATTACCCGCAAGCAGCAGGGCTGGTGGAACATGTGAATGGTCTACTCAAACAGCTGATACGTATGCTACCTCCCTCCCACACGCTCAAGGAGCGGGCCCTTGTGTTACAGCAAGCAATAAACAACTTGAACCAACGTCCCATGAGCCGACATCTGGCTACACCGATGACAGGACATCAGGAAGACGCCTGGAAGGTGTGGGTTGCGGACCCCGCCGCGGGAGCACTTGCAAGGGGGAAGTTATTGCCGCAGCCCAGGCCAGTACACTGTGGCTTATGGTGACCGGGAAGGATAAACCTATATGTTTACCCTTACCACATTTGTACCGAACTATGGCGTGGTTGATACATCTGGCAGTGTTGGCTGCTGCACCGCCTGTCTGCACGGAATCAAAGACCTATCTCTCATTCCTGCATGCGCACCTATGTGAGAAGTGCCAAGAAGGTAGAGGGGTGGTATTGAACCAGCGGGTCGTATGTAACGGTACTGCCTGAGGGCCAAATGTACTGTGGTTAGGGGTGCAAGGGGTTGATCTTTGGTGAGTTGATGAATAAAACACTATTTCACATACTCGGGCTGAGGATGCCTGCGAGGTGATTAAGATAAGCTTTCCTTTCAGCAATACATGCAAAACTAGCTCGGTGTCTGATAGAACGCATAATACGTGCCAATATGGTACGGATAGTTAGTTTGACACATAATCACCTCACATTCATAGAGCTAAAATTATTAAACTGAACTTTTGATTATTGTTGTTTGTATATTCAGTTACATGTAGTTAGATGGGCGCTATGTGGGCTGACGACTCTAATGGGTGGAATGTATTGTAAGGGTCAAGTAGACCATGTAGGCTAAAATTGAAGTGTCAGCTAAATTAACAGCTTTCCAAACCCTTCAAAAACAAGTAGATGTTCCCAAACAAGCAGAGGATGTTTCAGTAGATGTTCCCAAACAATGTCTGGTTATGTCTGGGTTTGCTGAGCAGAACACTGCAACAACTGGGCGGACCACCTGCACCCCCTACCAGAAACGTTGCGAAGGATGGGCTCATGATTGGCTCACGGGAGGGGGTATGGCACGGTCTGAACAAACGAGAAACGCCATAAAGGACCGTGTCAGGTGACCTTCCAGAGAGGAGAGAAGCCCAGCCTTGGACCGTGTCCACAAAGGTGCCAACAACAGGACGATCCGGCAGCGGGCTGTGTACTCGGGGTTTGCGAGTGCATACCCGGATGCGTGAGTCTATGTGGCCTATTTGCTAGTGTAATATAATTCCTTGTTATTCTAACTGTTGTCTGAATCCGTGGCCAAGTCAACCATTTGTGGAGCAACTGGACATCTCATTTGCATAGACGGATCAAAATATACCTGAAACCTGAAAGCTGCAGAGCAACAGCCAATCAGAAATCTGTATCATTGCCACATTCCAACCAATGAAATTAAAAGATGCCGATGACGACTGTTTAGATGCTCCACTAGCACAGCTCCACTTCCCACAGAGAGGCATTTGCTCCAATTCCCATAGAGGGGCATTTGGACAGTGGGAAGATGGAATGAATTTAAAACAACGCAGAAATAACAGAACCAAGCATTAATTCTCAGTGTCATATTTCAGTTTCTGACTGGCCGCCTTACTTGTGCCTTTATCGTATAATTTTGTTTTTTACGGCACTACTACTTGCCAAAGTTTCATTCTGCGTTTCGGATACTGGCATTGGCTAGGCTTAATTTCAATAGAGAGGCAACCAGTAACTTGATTTCTGTGCCCTTAATCCGATTGAATTTGAATTGCTCCACCACCGTGGCAATGTGTTCCTGGCACTCACCACTCTCTGTGTAAAATCATTGCCCCACACACCTCCGTTAACCTTTCCCTCTCTCACCTTAAAGTTATAGCCTATAGTCTTTGACACTTCCATCCTGGGAAAATGGTTCTGACTCTCTCCTATCCATTCCTCATAATTGTATGTACAACTATGAGATCTCCCCTCAGCCCCTGACGTTCCAGAGAAAACATCCAGGGTATCACCAAATCAGCCATCCGTCGCTGCGCTCGGCCACGTGGGATCAAGTGGATCTAAGGTCTCGAGGAGAGATGCTGATAGTTTAACGGAAAATGTGATCAGGATAGCGGCCATGTTGCTGTTCGTCTTTCGGGTTCGAAGATGACCATGACTTCACTTTCGAAGGTATTTATTCACAAAATGCTGGAGTAACTCAGCAGGTCAGGCAGCATCTCAGGAGAGAAGGAATGGGTGACGTTTCGTGTCGAGACCCTTCTTCAGTCTGAAGAAGGGTCTCGACCCGAAATGTCACCCATTCCTTCTCTCCTGAGATGCTGCCTGACCTGCTGAGTTACTCCAGCATTTTGTGAATAAATATCTTCGATTTGTACCAGCATCTGCAGTTATTTTCTTACACTTATGACTTCACTTTCAGTTGGAGGATTGGTGATTGTGGGTCCGGAAGTGATTGGTGAGGCCAATCCGGGCGCGGAAGGCACGACCACACGTAGGACACAAGTGGATGGGTGCTGCAGTGGAAGTGGAGGTAGCCCGGGCCTTGCGCGCGGTGCATTTCCTCTGGGCCTCTGCAGTGCGTCTGTTCTCTGCTGCACGGGCTCCTGTGGTGAGCTTGCTACGCCAGGTTGGACGGTCCAGAGCAAGAGACTCCCATGTGCTGAGGTTGATGTCCAAGTCTTTGAGGAACACTTTGAGGCAGTCCTTAAACCGTTTCTTCTGTCCTCCTACTGAGCGCTTGCCCTGACACAGTTCTCCATATAGAAGCTGTTTTGGCAGTCGACTCTCGGGCATTCTGACGACATGGCCTGCCCATCTGGCTTGGGCTTTCCGTAGGAGGGTGTGGACGCTGGGGATTCCGGCCCGTTCCAAGACCTCTGTGTTGGGAATTTTGTCCTGCCACCTGATGTGAAGGAGTCTGCGTAGGCAGCTCAAGTGAAAGTGGTTGAGTTGTTTGGCATGTCTGCTGTAGACAGTCCAGGTCTCACTGGCATAGAGAAGATTGGTGAGTACCACTGCACGGTAGACCTTCAGCTTCGTGGTAAGGCTGAGTCCTCTCCGCTCCCAAACATTCTCACGGAGTCGCCCAAAGGCAGGGCTGGCCTTGGCAATCCTGTTGTTGACCTCAGTGTCAATGTTCACCACTCACGAGAGTGTACTATCCAGATAGGTAAAGCTGTTGACTGCCTGTAGATTCTGCCCCTTCACCGTGATGTATGGTTCCTGGTAGGGCTTTCCAGGCGCAGGCTGGTACATAATTTCAGACTTTTTGGTGCTAATGGAGAGACCAAAGTTGTCGCAGGCCTGTGAGAAGCAGTCCATTTCATCCCGCATCTCCTGCTCTGTGTTGGCATTGAGGGCGCAGTCATCAGCAAACAAGAAATCTCTGATGATGGTCTACTTCACCTTCGTAACAGCTTGCAGGCGCCTGAGGTTGAACATGTACATCACACACGGCAAGCGCAAGATGGTCACTGCCATGAATGTGGTGTACACTCTGAAAAGCCAGGGCTGCACTTTCTTTGGGTTTGGCGACGGAAGAACTCCCCTTTCTCCCATTGTTTTAAACTCAGACCATCTTCTAAGAGCCCCGCCCCCTCCCCTGTCTCACAGAGGGAGTCGTGAATCCGGAGGAGATGGAGATTGTAATGTCCTTAATTAAGTTGTATTTATTCTCAGTTGTTCGATGAGAAAAAGTGAGGTTTAATGAATATAAATGAATATAGCTGACAAGAACAATGAATATCGGACATTCAAAGAATGAGGGGACACCTGAGGTAGATCCTCTTCACCTTTCAACTCTACACTCCTTCTCTGCTCAGTGAAGGTCAGCATGCTAAAAGCCTTCATCTCCACCATGGGATAATTAGAGATAATCAGCCTTTCAGGCTCCATTGCTACAACGCTCACCAGGGCCCTATCATTTATTGTGAAGGCTCTGTCCTTGTATGATTTTCCAAATTGCAACACTTCATACTTATCCATTAAACTCCTACTTTCCCAGCTGATCTAGATACTGATGTAATTTTTGATAACCATCTGCACCATCTACCACCTGCTTCGGTCTCATCTGCAAACTCACTAATCATGGAAGCCTGGGTTGACAAGTTAAATTGGGAAGGAGGGAGTGAGAAAGAGGGGGAGAGGTAAAGGTAGAGATATATAGTGTGGAAACAGGCTATGCTATCCCACCTTTACATCCATCACACGAGGGACAATTTACAGAAGCCAGTTAACCTTAAAAACTGCAGATCCATGGAATGTGTGCCCTGAGAAAACCCATGCAGTCACAGGAAGAATGTAGTCAGGATCGAACCCAGGTCTCTGGCACTATACCGTTGTGTCAGTGTGCTGAATCATTGTTAGGTACAGGTGAGTTGCTGGAAGATGCGAAACTGGCTAATGCTGTGCCGCTATAAGGCGGTCTGCAGGCAAAACCCTGGATACTATGAAGTAGTGAACTTAACATCCGTGGTAGGCAGAGGATTCTGATGGATGAAATATATGGGCATTTTAGATAGACATGGGATAATTAGAGATAATCAGCATTGTCTCATTGTTGGAGATCATGTCTCGTGAATTTGATTTCATTTTGAAGTAACCGAGAAGGTTAACAAGGTCAAAGTCATAGACATTGTCTATATGAACTTCGGCAAAGCTTTTAATATGCCTCCACATGGGAGGCTGCTCTGAAAGGTTTGATCACGTGGGATCCTGAGAGACGAGCTAACTGGATACAGAATTGGCTTCATGGATGGAATCAAAGGGTGGTGAACAACCATGGGGCCGACGACTAGAGCGATGACCGATGACCAGAACGCGCCCCGATATGCCCGGCTCGCCCCACAGGCCTCCTACGGGACTGTGGTGAAGCCGGGCGGAGAGGCCTGTCTGGGCCGAAGGAGCCTCAGAGGTGGCGGCGATGGGAGCCGTGGCGGCGGCAGCAGATGCCTCAGCGGCAGCGGGAGACTTGGTGCCAGTGGGGCCTTGCGGTCGATGAGCTTGAGGAGGAGAGGGGAAGACAATCGGGCCCCGGTGTGGGGGGACCGCTGTGAGGGACTGTGGGAGATCAAAGGGGGACCCGGTGTGGGGGGTGGGGGCACTCTAGTTTAGAATCCTCTGCCCAGGGGATAAATCTGTGTATGTTTGTTCATTTGTTCCGGTGAAGGCGCTGTGTACACGGCAGCCAGCCAACAGTCGTTGGTCATTTTCTTTTTGTTTTCACTTTTAATTTCAAGTTTTTGTGGACCTTGTGTGTTGTAACCGTTGGCAGACCAAATTCCCTCCGGGGTTGAATAAAGTTTTATCGTATCGTATCGTGGAGGTGTTGTTTTTCAGACTGGAGGTCTGTGACTAGTGTGCCTCAGGGATTGGCACTGGGCCCACTTCTGTTTGTGGTTTTTGTCAACAACATGGATGAGAATGTACAAGGCATGATTAGTAAGTTTGCAGATGACGCCACTGTGGGTGTTATCCTGGATAGTGACGATATCAAAAATCACAGCAGGATCTTGATCAGCTGGGCAAGTGGGCTGAGGAATGACTAATGGAGTTTAATGCAGATAAGTGTGAGGTGTTGCATTTTGAGAAGTCAAACCTGGGCTTGACTTCACAGTGAATGGCAGGGCCCTTGGAATGCTGTTAAGCAAAGGGATCAAGGAGTGCAGGTACATCGTTCCCTGACGGTGGCATCACAGGTGGATACGGTGGACAAAAAGGCTTGTGGTACGTTTGGCTGTTGGGAGAGTTTCTTCCCACCTGTTATCAGGCAACTGAACCATCCTATCACCATCTAGAGAGTGGTCCTGAGCTACCATCTACCTCATTGGAGAATCTGAGGTTATTTTTAATTGGACTTTACTGGACTTTATCTTGTGTTACACATTATTCCCATTATCCTGTATCTTGTATGACTGGATTGTAAACGTGTAAAGTATTCCCGCTGACTGGATAGCATGCACCATATCCCCTCATTCCCTTATCATCCAGAAAGTAATGAATCACTGGTGTGAATGTCTGACAATCCCACAAATATTTTATAAGTTTTAAAGAAATGTCTTCCCATTCTTCTAAACTCGGAAGAGTGCAGTCGCAATGTGCTCAATCTCCCCTCGCGCAACAAACCTGCCAACCCTGGGATCAGACAAGTGGATTGTCATTCCATTCCCTTTGTGGCAAATCTGTCCATTTAAGATTTGGGGACTGAGCCTCCAGGTGCATTCTCACCAATCCTCTGTATAAGTACAGTCAAACATCTTACTGTTGTACATAAACCCTCTTGTCATAACTTGAATGTATCCTAGAGTGCATAGTTAAGCTCTTGAACAAATCAACTTGTTTGAGAAACTCACCACTGCTCTACGAGATGTTCCATATATCTGCTCCTATCCGAGCCTTAATTAAGAGGGCAACTGAACCCCATATGAAGCCAGGTTCAGTGTATATGTTGAACACAAAATTCCCTCCAACACTGTAAATTGCACCACTATATTTAGGGGTATTTTTATGACCCTCATGAAATGCTTTCTTTCTTCCATGAAAACCTTATTACCCCAACACAATTGTCTTGGAATAAGCCGTTCCAATGAAAATTCACAGCTTTTGGTTAATGGCCCTCAAGCCGCTTGATGATAAAGGAAAGTTTATTCTCTTTCTGATCACAGCCCTCTTAAGTATTTTCCTTTGGATTTAACACACAAACTGGTGGAATTTAATGTCCATCGCACATCCCAATACATTCCAAGGAAGATGGTTGGGCAGAAGACACACCGGAACAAAGGAGTTCAGTTGCTTCCCAGCCTCCCATTAGATGTCTTGAAATAGTGCAAAATATAAAAATGTTATCCATACAAAAATCCTAATTTAGTGTGTATTTCTCATTTTATATTGTCCAAGTAAAACATCAACAGAAATTAGAATAGTCATTGAGGAACTGTCCTTCAAAGTCAAGTTTGAGGCACAACTGGTAACTTGATTGCCTGACCAGGACCAGAGTATTTAAAGCATTGTTTTAAATCCAGATATCCATCATTTACCAATTGTTTACTGTGTAGATTATATTAACACTTGTCAGGTAAGGTGGTCAGACACTTAGCACAGAGCAGGCATTTCTTCAACCAAGTAGCTCTCTACCTCATTACAGATTCTTAATCAGTGAATATATTTAAAGCCAAGATTATATTGATAGAACATAGGGTTTAGGAGCTGTGTAGCAGCCAGCTTCCTGTCTATCTCCATCAACTCCCAAGCTGCCACTTGCATAGACCGGGTCAGCGATAAGCGTAATAACTCGAACAACTAATAACAGAAATCCTCCCAGACGTTTAATAGTTAGTCTTCTTTATTAGAAGGTGCAATAAACATATTGGCATATCTCTTGTCATCAACTGGTTATTAATTGCTAGGTAAAATTCCATATCTTACCACAGTCTATGCGATCGTTATGAATTGCCAGATATAACTTTGACACAGTTTGTATTAATCGTCTAGTTAATAAAACTTACAGGCGATTACATCATGGCTGATAAATCTTTTGGCAGAGCTTCTAGCTGACCCAATGTCAGCACCTCCCAGCTCACACACTCTGCCAGCACGTACACAACTGCCCATACTCTGGCTCGCCCAGCCCCTACGTAAGCATTGCATTAACTCTATAGTGTCCAAACTACAGCAGAATACAAGGTAATGATATTAATCAGCAAAAATAACTAATAACTGCAAAATGGCTCCTACACACCAGCCCCTAATTGTTATAAGTGTATAGAGCAACAATTACTAATACAAAAAAAAGGAGGAGCCAAAAAAAACTCCATACATAATCAAAGCATGCACTATGCATTGGCATCTAATGTATTACAGTAGTTAATCAATGAAATTATCAGTCCATGTTAAGTCAAGTTCCACCACCTGGTGAGCTGTCTGCAGGCGGAAGTGGCTGCGCGGGTCAGTCAATATCTGACCAGTCCACCCCAAACGGAGCAGTACGTGGGGCTCAAGAGGCTCCTACTGCGGACTTTCGGCTGGAGCCAGAACCAGCGGGCTCTGAAGCTCCTCCATTTACCAGAGCTGGGGCAGCGGCTGCCGTCGGAGTTGATGACCGAGATGCTGACCTCGGGAGAAGCTACCCCGGGACGTCAGGCTAGTGTTGGCCGACGTCTCGTTTGAAGATCCGGTAGTGTTCGCCGAGAAAGCCGACGCGCTCGTCAGGGAGCGGCACACCCGAGACGACTCGGCTAATCGGGTCTCGAGGACCAGCGACAGTCGGGGGAGCGGCCGAGATAGCGACGGATCGGCCGCTATTTCGCAGTCAGCCAGCCAAGAAGGGGCTGCGGAACATGTTTATTGGTCGCGGGCACAAGCAACAGGGCCGAATAGGCACGGCTGGTGTTTCTTCCATCGGCGGTGGGGCGGTGAAGCCCGAAGCTGCAGAGCCCCGTGTGCGTTTCCGGGAAATGCCTGGGCCGATCGAATGTAGAGGCAGTTTCGATTGGCCGTAATTGCCGCCTCTACGCGACGGACCAAGGTACCGGGATCGTTTTTCTAGTGGATACGGGAGCGGTTGTGAGTATTGTGCCCCCCTATGACTGCGAAGTTCAAGCGGGGGGGAAGGGGCCGCCCCTCATTGCGGTGAACGGTAGCCCCATCCGCACTTACGGTAAAAGGGCTATGTCCCTGTCCTTCGAGTCCAGGACCTACCATTGGGATTTCATCGTGGCGGATGTGGGCCAGGCCATTTTGGGTGCGGATTTTCTACGGGCGTTTTCGTTGGTCGTGGATATCCGCGGTAGCGGCCTGCAACCCTCGGCCGGTGTACGGCCCCGAATTACGGGGGCCTGCGCCCCCTCCAAGCACCGCCCCACCCAGTTCAGCGATCCAGGCCATCACCACGGCCCCCGGTCAGTTCGATGCGGTCCTTGCGGATTTCCCGCAGCTCCTCGTTCAGCGTTTCGATGCACCTTCCGAGAAGCATGGGGTGGTGCATTTCATTCCGACCGAGAGGCCGCCGGTTTTTGCCCGGGCACGGCGCCTCCCACCCGACAAGCTGGCCATGGCTCGAGAGGAGTTCCTCAACTTGGAGAGGCTGGGAATTGTGCGGCCTTCAAGTAGTCCGTGGGCCTCTCCCTTGCATAAGGTTTCCAGAGCATCTGGGGGGTGGAGACCATGTGGGGATTTCCGATGACTTAACGCGGCAACACGGCCGGACCGCTACCCGATTCCGCACATACAGGACTTCTCAGCTAGCCTGGAGGGGGCTACAATTTTTTCAAAGATCGATTTAGTGCGGGAATATCATCAGATCCCGGTCCACCCGCCGGACATCCCAAAGACGGCTACCATTACTCCGTTCGGGTTGTTTGAGTGGTTGCGCATGCCTTTCGGCCTTAAAAACGCAGCTCAGGCATTCCAGCGTCTCATGGACCGTGTGGGTCGAGGTTTGCCGTTCGTGTTTATTTACCTCAATGACATTTTGATTGCCAGCCGTTCGGTCCCGGAGCACTTAGTCCATCTCTGCACTATATTCCAGAGGCTGCAGGACCACGGCCTGATTCTGCACCCGGCCAAATGCCAATTCGGCCTGTCGGTGGTAGATTTTTTGGGTCACCGGGTTACATCGGCCAGTGCCACTCCCTTGCCAGCTAAGGTGGACGCGGTCTGCTCTTTTCCACGCCCTACTACCATCAAGGGTTTGCAGGAATTCGTGGGCATGGTGAACTTTTATCACCGGTTCGTGCCTGCAGCAGCTCTGGTCATGCGCCCCCTTTTTCAATGCCTCGCGGGTAACCCCGCTGAGTTGGCGTGGTCCGAAGCTGCAGAGACGGCCTTTGTCGCGGTCAAACAAGCCCTCGCCAACGCCACCATGCTGGTGCACACGCGCTCCTCCGCCCCCACGGCGCTGACGGTGGAAGCCTCAGACGTGGTGGTGGGTGGGGTTTTGGAGCAGCAGGTCGAAGGTCAATGGCAGCCCCTGGCGTTTTTCAGCCGGCAGCACTCGCGAGCCGAGCTCAAATATAGTGCGTTTGATAGGGAACTCCTGGCCCTCTTTTTAGCAGTCCGCCACTTCCGTTATTTTTTGGTAGGCCGTTCGTTTGTGGCCTACACGGATCACAAACCTCTGACATTCGCTTTTGCTAAGGTTTCTGATCCGTGGTCGGCTCGCCAGCAGCGGCACCTCACCCTAATTTCGGAGTTTATCACCGATGTCCGTCATATTGCGGGTAGGCTTAATGCTGTTGCTGATGCCCTGTCCCGGCCGGCTATTCCCTCCATGGCCGTGGTAGGCGGACAGGTGGATTTCCAGGAGCTAGCGGAGGCTCAGCGCCTGGAAAAAACGGCCGGGGTGTACGCCTCCACAGCCTCGGGACTGCGTTTGGAGCAGGTGGCGTGTGGCCCCACAGGTACCAAGTTGTGGTGTGACGTTTCTCTTCCACGCTCTCGCCCGGTGGTGCCTGCCGCCCTGCGGCGTAAGGTTTTTGAGGCCATTCATGGCCTGGCACATCCATCCATCAGGGCGACTTCGGCCATGGTGGCCGCCCGGTTTGTCTGGCACGGCCTGCGGAAGCAGGTGGCGGCCTGGGCACGGGCCTGTATTCCGTGCCAGACCTCCAAAGTCCATCGCCATGTCCAGCCCCCATACCAGAGATTCGATGTTCCCCCAGTCCGTTTTTTCCACATCCACGTGGATTTGGTGGGTCCATTGCCCTATTCCAGGGGTTATACTCATCTGCTGACAGTGGTGGATCAGTTTACACGTTGGCCGGAGGCGCTCCTATTGTCGGACACCTCGGCGGCCTCCTGTGCACGAGCCCTGGCGTTGCATTGGGTGGCCCGTTTTGGCGTACCGGCTATCATCACCACAGATCAGGGAGCCCAGTTCACCTTCTCCCTCTGGGCCGCGCGGGCACAGTTGTATGGGTCTCGTTTACAGCAGACCACCGCCTACCATCCCCAATCCAACGGGATGGTGGAGCGGTTCCATCGGCAGCTGAAGGCGTCCCTTTGTGCCAGATTGACCGGCCACGATTGGGCTGACCAGCTGCCTTGGGTCCTTCTCGGCATTCGTACGGCCCCAAAGGCCGAGCTAGGCACATCCTCGGCCGAGCTCGTCTACGGTTCGCCCCTGCGGGTGCCGGGTGACATTCTCCCTTCCGCCCCCGCCTTGCCGCCACCCGTTACATCGGTGTTGGGTTCCCTCCGGGCACGGGTGGGTTTTCTGGCTCCAGTCCCGACCTCCAGGCACGGAAGCACGGCAGTCCACGTCCCGTCGGACTGGCGGGACTGCGATTTCGTGTTCCTTCGGAAAGATTCCCACCGCCCCCTCTTCGGCCGGTTTATCAGGGCCCGTTCCAGGTACTTAAAAGAGGGGCTGTCACTTTCACCTTGCAGGTGGGTAATCGCCAGGAGCTCGTTTCGGTATCCCGGCTCAAGCCGGCCCTTTTGGACAAGGACCTCCCTGTGTCGGCGGCCGCCCCCCTGGTCCCGCCAGCGGCGCCTTGTTTGCCACCTCTCGGCCCCCCGCCGCCTATGGGTGGGCCCGGGCCGCCGTTCCCGATCAAGCGCTCTCCGTCGCCTACGCCCTACGCTTCCGTGGCCCCTCCATCGCCTCCGGCGGCGGCGGCCTCCCCGCCTCCCGTCACATTGGCGGTGTCAGTTTCCCCCCTCCGTACGCGTTCCGGGAGGGAGGTCCGGGCACCCGTGAGGTATGGTTTCGAGGGTTCTGGGGGGGGGGGGTCATGTAGGGACATATGGATTAGCGGGGGGGTCTCGAACCCTCGGTTGGGCTAACAGGTCACGTGGTGCGGGAGCGCGAGGTATAGTTGTGTCTGGCGCCAAACAAGGGAGATGAGATTAGATTATATTAGTAGTTAAGTGGTGTGTGTCCAAAGTAAGTGCGTTGCGCCTTGTCACGGTTTTTACGAAGAATAAAGTCTTTTGATAATAACGCTCGTTTTGGACTCACTACAGGATATTTGATTAACAACCGCTGTAGGAAAGCCTTTTCCAATGTCATGGTCCTCTCTATTTAGACCACAAATAACCCATCCCAACAAGGTTTTCGTGGCGAATGGTCCATCCTCATTGCTGTGGACCACTTCCCAAGGTTCCAATACCTTGGAAGCATTAGCTCCGATGAGTAAGTCAATACCAGAGTCTATTTCAGTTATCTTGATATTCTTCAAATAAGGCCATTGCTCCAGGTCTTCCTGTCTAGGAATGCTTAACGGTGAAACAGGAATGGTCTTACTGGTAAGCATGTCTGGTAGTTGAACAAAATTATTGCTGTCCAGACCAGATATTTCCAAACCAGGAATAACACAACTGGTTATAGACTTCTCTTGATTCATGTTATGCAGGGTAAACTTCTTCCTTTGTCCTGAGACTTACAGCCTTCTTACCAGGCTTTCGGTGCAGAAAGTAACTGAACATCCACCATCCAAGAAAGCGTACGTTTGCAACTCCGTGCTCCCATTGTAGCTCTTCACTTGCACTGGTACGATCGAGAAGATGCAAGTTTCTTCACCGGCCCCGATATGTCCACACATCGGAGAAAGAGGAGTGGCGTCACTCTGGCTCGCCTTTTCCTTGGCTGGTTGCTCAGGATTCCCTTCTTTGTCCTTCTGTTCAAAATGAAGTATCTCAGGATGGTCTCCTTTGCATACTGCACAAGTCATACGATTCTTGCAATTTCTGCTCATATGACCTTCTTTCAAACATCCAAAACAAATTCTGTTCTCTTTTATAAATTCTCTTCTCTCCTTTAGTTCCTTCTTTTTGATCTGCCAACACTTCCCCAATGTATGACCCCTCATGTTGCAGAACAGACAAGGATCTTGCTGCTTGCCGATAGGTGAGTCAGCTTTCTCTCCTTTAGTTGTCAGGTTCCCTTGGGCCTGTTTTTCCATGGGTTTGGCAGCGATAGCAAAACTGCTTTTCTTCATCCTCGGCGTCTCTCTTGACTTACCGAAGGTAGGGTTTTTAGCAGCTGCTGGTGTTTTGGCCTCATCAATATTCCCAAAAAGTGGATCCATCAGTATTTCCACTTCTACCTTTATGAAGTTTTCCAAGTCCGGAAATGTAGGCGAACGTTTCTCAGTTTTTTGAATTTCATATGACCGAACTCTCCAACTTTCTCTGAGCTTGTAAGGCAGCTTTCGAAGAATGATCAACATATTGGAATGAACGTTCATTTCATCCATGTATTCAAGCTGCTGCATTGCATTACAACAACCTTTGAGGAATAATGAGAACGCTTGTAAGGACTTTACATCACCTGGCTTGATAATTGGCCAGGCCAATGCTTTGGATATATCAGCAGCGGCAATCTTCTGCTCATGGCCAAAATGTTCTTCAAGCAATCTTCTTGCCTCCTTTTAGCTCTGGTCGGGATGCAAATGTTGACAGCTATGAACTAATTCTCTGGCTTGTCCTCTCGTATGTTGTTCCAGAAAATGATAACGATCACTTTCATCGTCAGTCTTCCTTTCTACTCCTCTCTCAAATGCCTTGATAAAAGGTTGATATTGCAATGGATCACCATCATACACGGGAATGTCTCTTACCGGCAGGGTAGGAGAAAGATTTTGTTTAGCCAGAAGTTCGGTTGCTAAACTTTGCTTCCGTAATAGCTCACATAAATAACATTGGTCTCCATCATGACGTTCCGGGGATTTAGTGCGAGCACGTCCCTGCCCATCCCTCGGTTTATGAAATCTTGTCTTCATTCCTTGATGAGGATGTGGTGTAAAGTGTGCTGTACCACTAGCTTTTACCAATGGTCTCCAGGTTG